>NC_051180.1:23965090-24116268 GCF_013339695.2 Rhipicephalus sanguineus
TTGCGTGTTCGCAATCGCTCTGTGTTCACGGCTCTACGATAACTTTGAACAAGAACTACGTTTTAGTTTGGAGCTACTAGCGGAAGCTCGGTGGGATTACGATGGCGCGCCGCACTCGTAGCGAACATCGCAAACGCGCGTCTCGGACCGACTTTCTAGCGTTGACTCGTCGGATCCGTGTTGGAGGTTCTGCTTATGCGCACTTCGGACGTCGTGACGAAGATGATCGCAGGACGACTCTTTGTACTCGCGACCACGCATTACGTACTTTGAAACATCGGGCACCGCGGCCGGCGCGTCTACTGCTCGGAGTCGTCACTAGGCCTAACTCCGCTCACTGCGTCGGCACGCGAGACGAACCTCGAACTTTGCGGGCAAGAGCAACGCGTTAGCGGACTCGCGGCAGTGTGCTTCTTCGCAAGGAACGAAGCGCTTCCCCCGCTGGCTCCTCGGTACAGCGGATGGTCATTTTACGCATCGGCAGCGGACCTTACGGCCAAGCTCGTCGCGCAGCGGGCGCGCGTCGGCGTCCCGCAATGCGAGGCCAAACACGTTGCGCGCCTATTTTCGTCGCCGCACCTAGGCATATTGCGCATCGTCACCGAATGCCGCCACCCAGCACATCGCGTGCCGACTTCCCGGACTATGCGGCCGAGCACTTAGAGGTGAAACAAAGCACTGTTGATGCAATTTAGGCGCGCTTGGAGCCGTGCCGTGCGTGGTATCGCCGTAAGCGCTCATGAATCATCTGAAAAAATAAAAGCCTCGCAGAAACCGTGTCCGCGACCGGGTGAATGATGCAGCGCATTGCAGGCGAGGTTTACAAATTAGCTTGACGAGTGAAACAGGGAGATGAATTCCTAGCTGCCCAGTTCGCGTCTTGGATAAACTGCTAAGGAATTCCTATTCCACCAATGTCTTGGCCATAACTGCCTGTTATTTAGGAGGAAGTGATAGGTTGCCATGATGAGAGCCGCTTTTAGTATCCTATAAAAATGATTCAATGATCAATTGCAACCAAGACTGTTAATTATTAATGAAAGCTTGAATACAAGAAAGCTGGCAAATCATCATAGTACATAACCTACTTGAATTACAATATCTTGTTTTTTGTCATGTCCTATTACACCACTTCATAACTTCGTTTAAAATTCATGCTACATGTTCTTTGTATATCAGAAAAGGATTTTAAGAAAAAAGAAAGAAAACAAAGGCACAACCGATGAAAGGCCACATGTGCAGGAGGTCCAACCTTATAAAACCCTTAAAGATCACAATCTTCTTGTGTTTTAGAGAAGCAAGGCACCTCAAACTAAAGACAGGGCACTCAAGAAAGTGCACATTACGAAGGACTCAAAAAATTACGACCCCAGTGCCTTTTGATGAAGTAATATCGTTGGTACAACTTAAAAGCCGTTTTCTCAAAACGACTTTTCTTGCTTCCTGCTTCGCTTGTTCCGCTGATTTCTCACTGACCCCTGGGTCTGTTTCAGTTCCGTTTTTTGTTCTATATTCCTTGAAGCACAGTTCAGGGCGTGACATTCTTGCTTTTTCAGTATGGCGTTTTGATAATTAGCTATTTGACGAGTTGCACAAAGCCTCGATGCCTGTTGCGCAGTCACCTCATGAAAAATGAAAACTAAAAAAAATTTTGTTGCAAATAAAAAAATCTAAGAATGTCACGCCCGTAATCAGACATCCTAGAATGCATAGCACTTTGAACGAGTTTCCTATCGCATTTTTTAAGCGAGTCAGACTCGGAACAAGAGCAGAAGGTGAAATATATTGTGAATCAAAAAGTTGTAAAGATATATTCATGAAATTACTACAGTAGCATTAAAACAACATTTGAAATAAGTGTGCCAATTTTCATCAAAATCCATGAAGAAATAAGAAAGTTGGTACCGAAAGCCACGTCCCCCCTTAAGGCTTCCTTGTAGACACACAACATGGCGGGGAACAACTATGTGCAGTTCATTGATTATATGTGGACCGTAATAAAAAATATTGAACGGCACAGCGTATGCATACGCGTACCCGCCGCGGCGAATCCTCAGGGGAACCCGATGGAGACCTACGATGGGCACGAATTTCTGTCGCTGCCGCTTTAGAAAAAGTGCCGTGAGGAAGTTGCTTGCAGTGCTGCCTCTGCAGGAAAATACCGATGGTGGTGGTGGTGGTGGTGGTGGTGGTAAACATTGTATTCAAGAAACTCACAAGATAATACACACACGCACAGAGTACGCTGTTTACGAAGTTCGTTCACGTTCATGGCCCGAAAGAAAGTCAACAACGCAGTACCTCACGGTACTTGTTGACGGGATCCGTCAAGACGCCGCGACATGGCCGCGATGCCGCACTCTTCGTCGTTGAAGTTCGCCTGGTGCGTCGTTTAAGAAGGCAAAATACTCTAAACCGCTCAACCAATTGCATAAATCAAGTGAAGTAAACAAAAGTGAGAGATAACGATAAACGCTGAAGCGAGCACGAAAATACCATCAACGAACAAAGCAAAAACGTACATGAGAAGACGTCGAAATAGCAATCGTGCTCTCGCGGCCCGACTGTGTCGACGGGGGTTGAACAAATGTGGCAAGACAAAGAATGCGGATTTCACCAAAAGCGGGCGGTGCCTTAGCAAACATTTTTGCTGTTTACGCATAGGTGCTTTTGTGCATACCATTATTGGTTTCTTGCAATGAAACTAATTTATTGTTGCTCGAAGTAATCATTTTGTAACAAAACTTTACCTACCCTGGCTCCCAGGGCACATACTTACATAAGGCGCACTTATGGCAAGATAAGGCAGGTTTTTGAAACTCACCTTATCCTTTTCTTATACTTTTCTCTTCCTTTCGTAAGTAGCCTTACCGCGATAAGTTAAGGTCGGTTCGTGAATACGGCGGTTAGAATAGTAAAAAATGGACAAAAAATCAGTTTTGAGAAAAATGCATTTTAGGCATGTTTACACCCCTAAGCAGCTGCCCTCAAAATAATATCGCCGATTTCGCCCGGGAAATGGGTTAAGACTTATTTTTAAGACGCCACGGGAGCCGCAAAATGCATCTCAACAGGCAAAATTCGTTCAAACTTCCCGCGCGCTCCGCGGGCGCAGCAGCTGGCTGATTGCCGCCATCTTTGGCTTGTTTTGAAGCTGTTTTCTTTGTGTACATTTTGCGGCGTTTCAAAATGGCGTCGCTGCAACAGAACGGCCGCTATCGGCGCATTTCCGAAGGGTGGTTGTAGAATGCTCATTGGCCAGAGCGCGTGCGCGCGCGAGGCGAGCCCCTTCTTTCCTGCCTCCCATTGGCTGGCGCAACCCGAGGCGGCCATTTCGTTTTTGTATTTTTGTTCCGCGCTCACGGCTGCCGTGTTGCTGGTGTCGTGTGCTCGTGTGTTGTTACAAGTGTCATCTTCCTCTGCTTACGCTCGTGTTCGTGCGGCCCGCCGACACACAGTTACCTTATTTTGTGCTGGCACATCCGGAGATTCTCGTGTAAAGAAGACGCGCCAAGCGTACGAGGGCGCGATGCCGAAACTACTTCTCGCTACCGGAGCGTCGAGTCTACGAGAACCGCCCGGTTCCCCTTGGTCAAGCTGCAGCCATCGGATCATTAGGCAACGCTTCAGTGGCATTGGAAACCGCATTCGTATGGCATAGTATTCGGGACTGCCGAGTGCGCGGGAAATACGGTGACGGGAGGAGTGCTTGGCATCGCAGCGCGCAACGAAGCAGTGGAAGTTCAAGCCGTTGGATGTTGGTGAACGGCGGCAAGGAAAATGCAAGAATTTATCCTGCGTGGACTTATCCATGATAAAAACGTTCTTTGGGCTTGTGCTTCGTTCCGAGTTCGGCTCAAGCAGTGACCTTTTTCAAGGCAGAGGGTATAGGCTGCTTTCAAAGCCTGTGCTTCATTATCATAGGTGCGACTCGCGCGAGAAGCGTTTCTCGTAGAAGGTAGGCTGGTGATAGTGGTGCTAAGATAATTAATGTCATTTGAAGTGAAATGCATTAAATTAGGGCCACCAATACTGTCGACAAGGGTGCAACGGTAGTCGCTTCAACCACGACCTGACAGAGCAACACCGGTATTGCAGAGACGCCGTGTTACACTTTGGGAAATTGATTTGTGCTCCACAGCCTTGAGAAGGTTAAAAACTGACATTGGAAGTCGCAAAAGGAGCACTTATACAGTAGTGACACCAAGCACAGACTTTCAAAATGACACAAACCAGCAGGGGACCCTGAGTACAGCCCTTGCGTGCTGTTGAGCCAAGTGCTATTGCTGGACAATAATAACTGATTTTTAGTTTAATAAATAACCCACGTGCTTTTTAGACTTAATCTCTCTGTCTATTTTATTTGCCTGTTGCAAAGCCGCATTCATAGACAAATTTTGTATTTCTTTAGCTTGCAAGGAATTGGTACAGGCCTATGAATTGCTAAAGGTGGAATTTATCACTCTGGTACTGGGTGCGCTATGTGGCTTTATAAGAAGATTTTGCCAGTACATTGGCAGGTCATGGTCACATATTTGGTATGGCTGTTCTCGTGAAGAAGAAACCTATCAAATGATATAACCACTAGTGCTGTGGCTGCACTTCCACAAAAGTTACAGTTGCCTGAAACTTCAAATGCGTTTTTCTCAGTTTGATATTTTTGCTCAACGCACTCAGCCCTACAGCGTTTTTTTCCATGTTGTTGCTGAGTAAAAATCACAAATTTGGTATCATTTTACTCGTATTGAAACGATCTGGGGGGTGATACTACTTGCATTACTCTAGCACCGTTTTACAAATTTTAATTAAGATACTAATGAGAGTGAATAAGAAAAAATAACCACCAGTGAGTGTTCATCTGTTTTCTGACCTTCACAGTGCTCTCAGGTGAATAAAAATAGCATCACCCCCTACAGCATGATCTGGGCATTGGGCCCATGCACTTACATATTGGTTTTAGTTGGACGAAATTGCCTAAAAGCCCCGTAAGAAGCAGGCACTAATTATTTTTTCAAACCTCGAGATCTTTTGAACTAGTGCAGCTATTAAAAAACTAATTACAGATTTGAAATCAGCATAAAAAACTGGTCAAGACATTGAAGTTTGGTTCATATTGACTCAAAAATAAAGAAAAAAATTTTAGGACCCACGTCCCCCCTTAAAATACATGCCTTTTTTGATCATTTCTCTTGCTTGGCACGTGCTGCCACACTTCGGGAGTATGTGGAATTTTTTTCATGTGCCGATGTTTCTCCGTCGTTTTTTTTTTTTCTTCTTTACAAAGCTGCCCGCCGGCTTTCACTTGCGCATCCGAGCGCGCGCGATGTGCGGCTGATTTCGGTTGCTTCTGTCGGGTAGCTATCGCTTCTCGTGCCCGTAGAGTTGATGGCTGTCTGGTTTCTAATCTCTTAAAGGGTGACCGCTTGTTACTTTGTCGTTTATTGCTCCCCGGGGCACGGTTACATCTGTTTCCGTGCGGCGATAAATTATACAAACGATGCCGCCGTGGTTGCATTTCCTGTTTTGGGGACTCTGAAAAACTAACTCCGTCTCATTGGCGATAAGACGAAAGATTCTTATAGCTTTCTCGCTCATTTTGCTGTCCGGACGGGCGCGCATCCGTAGTTTTCTTCCGTGCGCTCACTCACGCAGTTCACTTATTCTATTTAAGTGTGCACCGATCGCTATGCTGCTAGTGAGTCCAGCCGAGCCGAGCTGCGATTCTTCCGATGTGGACTATTCTCCAAGTGTACTTTTGTATGTCTGTGAGCTATGTTTAATATAACGCATAATTTTAATTTATAAAAAATCGTATAAGTTCTTTTTTAGGATTTTGCTTGATGTTACTCACGAATAAACCATGTCTATGTTACAGCAAAAATGATACTTTTGTCACTTTACGGTCATTCAAAAAAATTTGAGAAAATTTTTTTCTGAAATAGAATAAAAAGAATACACATTTTCGGAGTGCATTTCGTGAAAACATTCGACCCTCAAAGGGTGTTAATTTGCACCAGTGGCCATCTTGGACTCGTCCTCATGATGCAAAATGATGGAAGGCTGTTTTGGTGTAAGCTGCTAAGTTGGCTGAAGATTGGCTTGTGATGGTGCGCCAGGTATTGAATGTTTCAGAAGGATCTAGAGCGTCTGAAAGTGGCCATATTTAAAGGCGATTACAGCGTTGTTGCACATTTTTAATCATTATAGTCCATCATAATGCCTTGCCTTCACGCTGTTGTTATTGTCTTTTATGAATGATACATTTTACTCCGTGCTTCCAGTGAGGTCCAGACCGATTTTCTGCTACTGTGTACTGCTGTCGGTCTTAAGTAAGCTAGTCAACGACGAATTTTTTGGACATGCCTGACAATTTGGAATCTTTCTTGGCGCTGCCACATACTCCATGGGATCGACGTACAGCGGAACCTTGTTAATTTAAATTCCACAGGGACTGGAAATTTGTGCGAATAAATGTTGAGTTCAAACTAAAGAGAGCCCCTTTAAGGGGAGACGCGGGTCTTGGAACGGCCAAAAATGGTCAAAAAATCGATTTTTCGCAAAGCTTATTTTCGAGGCGTTTGTACTTCTGAGCACCTACTCTCAAATTGCTAACGCTAAATTCGGTCGGGAAACGCGATAAAATCGGCTTTCAAAGCACCCCGGCAGCACTAAAATGTCCCCAAAAGGACGAAATTTGTTCGAACTTCCCGCGCGCGCCATGAGCGTTGCAGCGGTAGAGTGTACTAGAAGCTTTTGAGTGGCGCGAGTGGCTGCTTGGGAGCGGGCGTTTCAGCGTGGAATGATGCGGTGGCGCTGGCGTCGACCAATCTTCCCGGGCGGATGGCTGGCAGGCGTTCCGCGTACGTGTTGGTGCCTCTCCGTCGCGCCTATAGTGTGCCGGCCAAGATGATCTCCCGCTTTTTTCTTATTCTTATACTTCCTCTCTTTCATAAATATTAATGCAAATAAATATTATTTGACATTATTGTTATTGAAGTTGCTGCTGACCGCACTGAAGCAGCATAGCACATTATACAGTATAAGGAGCGCGTTTTTTTTTTTTTTTTTTGCCATGTTTTACAGTGTACAATTAAATGAGAAACCAGCTGGCTGGTACACAACAGAAGCCCCCCCCCCCCCCCATCTCCCCGAAAAAAAAAAAAAAATGAGTATGCTGCCCACAAAACGAAGAACTCTTGGCCCGTTCCATGTAAAACACTAAAGCTGGAATCAAAGGGTGCGTTGCTTGTGGCTGCGTGCACACAGGACAAAAAAGCAGGCTTTATTGACATTGTTTGAAGAACAGCAGAGTTTTTCCAAACCTCCCTTTGATTTTGAAATATGGGATTAGATTCATTGTTGTAGGACCCACAAAAATTCAAATACGTAATACTGCAGAAGAAGGCTTTCAGTGAAACATAGTCATGGAAGATTTTGAGAGTTTAAAAAACGCAGCACCACTGCAAAGCAGAGTCGTAACTGTAATGATAATAATCATTGAAACACAAAAATACAAGGTTTGCATATTTATGAAACAATACATTTGCGAATTAGCAAATTGTAAAAAACAAAATTATAGAGCCAGGATACAAAAATAACATAAAACAAAGAAAACACAAAGACAGTGTTTTGTTTTTCCAAAATACATTTAATTAAAAAAAAATATGTTATGGTTGCATAGTCGTTTGAAGGGACACTAAGGTGGAACCGTGAATCGGCTTAGATCGATTAATTGTGCTCCGACACCCATAATGCTGCTAAATTTACCATCACAGGCTTATTAATACAAAAAGATTCAAAATCAAAGTTTTATTTTGAGATATCGCGTCAGAATTTGCACGTTCTCTCACTTACAAGCCTCTTCTCGGAAAAATTGTTTTTCTTCTTGGTGTACCTTAAAAAATTAGGAGTGCAATAAAATATGCACGAAAAATGACATCCTTTTTACGCCACTGTAGCAATTATAACCTACTCAATTTCAGGTACTGCTGTGCGCTTTGTTTCTCATCCCGCGACGTGTTAAACCCTTCACATAAACATGCATACGTGTGACCACATAAAAACGGATCAGCTGAGCAGTCAATGGCTTGCAATGTTCGTTGCAGCCAACACCCCCAAAATGCTTCTCCTGTTGATTACTGCCAAGACATCCAAGATGCTGTCTTTGTGTAAGTCACTCGTACTAAAACAACCAGTGAAAATTTCTTCAAGTTCACTAATAAAAACAAAAGCTTTCTGTGAAGGGTACAGAAGAACACCAAAATCACAAGATTTTGTGAAAACAGCACCATTTAGGGACTGGCCATCTCATGAAGGCAGCAGAAGCTCATTCATGCATGCACTGCACTTTGGAGCACACATGTTCTAGCAACATAGCCTGCCACATAGTACGTACGCCTGGAGTCGCTATGCTGATTGACGTATGGGTGGTCTGGTGCAGTCAAAGAGCTTCTATGAAGCGAACCTTCAGCACCTTCCAAGTATCCTTCATCAAGCAACAAGTCAATCAGTTGCTGCTGCTTATACAAGTTAGCAGGCTTGTCTGCGACAGTGAAAAGCGAGCTTACAACCCCCTCTGAAACGTGTGATCCAGCAACACTCTTGGCAAGATTATAACAGCTTAGACAATTAATGGTCGTGAGAAATTGTTGCGGAGTGGGATGAGCATTGCATTCAGATGACAGCCTGACAATACCGAAGAGGTTTTCAATTTTATCTTCGCTTAAGCGGCTTGTAATAAGGTATGCATAGGCAATCTCTACATGTAAGTAGCTTCAGCAAAATTGATAATGTGCACGTAGTCTCTCACAATGAAATGCGGTTCGAAATGTAATTCGCACACAGCACAATCGGCGTCAAGCGGTTTGTCAAGCCGATGGAGGTTCCGCTCCCAAAGGAGTCGTTGTTCTTCGTCATTCGAGGCCTTAAAAAGGGATAACTTGAGACTTTGTTGCACACGCGGATGTCCATTTGTGCAACCTGGCGCGTAACAATGTTTAAACGCTGTTTTTTTTACATTTCGCGACCAAAAGAGAGATGCCGGCCATGCCGCCGAGCAAGCCAAGTGGGAAGATTGGGCGATGGCAGCGCCGCCGCTACTTTCGCCGCAAGTTGGGGATGGGAAAGCAAGGGGAGAGCGTTTCGGTCGCGCCACTCAAAAGTTCTAGTACACTCTAGCAGCGGGCCGAGCGCCGCCATCTTGGGCTAGATTTGAAGCTGTTTTCTTTGTGCACATTTTGCGCCATCTCAAAATGGCGTCGCTCAAGCAGAACGGCCGCCGTCGCGGGTTTTCTCAAGGTCGTTTCCAGGCCACTGATTGGCTCTCACACGGCGCGCTTTTCAAGCGCGCCTTTCCGAGTCTCCCATTGGCTGGCGCGACCGACACGTCAATTTTTTTTCTTTGTGTTGGGTTCTCCGCCGTGGCTGTCCGTTTGTGTGCGCCTGCTTTTGCGATCGTGCGTGTTTCTCGACGGACCGTGTTTCCACTTTGTGCCGGTAGTTTTTCCACGCGATCGAGATGCCTGGAGACTCTCGTCTGAAACCATCGACGCAACGAGCTTTTGGAAGCCGCAAAAAACGGGCTTGGAACAAGAAGGCGCCGGCTACAAGTGCACCGTCGGCAGCGGAGTTGGAGTTGCGGCCGGACCCTTTGGATCTGCCGGGAACTTCAACTGACGACACCGTGGGACCAAGTTCGACTAACGAAACACTTCGGGTTGATGCCGCGTACTACTCAACGGCGGAGCAGGCGCAGCGAGTTGAGAGATCGGCGCAAACGAAGACCGTTCTGTCTGGAAAGTCGGCTACCCAGCGCAAGTTCGACCTTCTTGGAGTCAGCGCGGAGTGCCAGACCGGTGACGCCGGGACCGATTTTTTGCTCGTCGATATGAAAGTTTTGAATAACTTTTTTGCACAAGCGAAGTGCGACAAATGTGACGCAAAAAGACTCAGCGTGAGGAAGGCAACGGACAAGGAGTACGGCCTTGCGGTAAAGCTTATTTTTTCTTGCAGCAGTTGTGATTTCGAGAAGAAGCAATTTTCTTCTCCGAGAGTGAGCGGAACTGCCACCATCACTCCCTTCGAAGTCAACATGAGGGCCATGAAGGGGATACAGATGATAGGCAAAGGTGTTACTGCCCTTTCAGACTTTTGTGCGTGTATGAACCTTTCGCACCGAGGCTTGCACCACAAGACGTTTCAGGGACACCTAAAAAGTTTAGTGAAAGGCTGCGAAAACACAGCGACTGAAAGTGAAGCTGCTAGTGTGGCAGTAATAAAAGAGCTGTATACAGACTTCTTGAACCCCATAGGGAACATCGATGTTGTGTTTGACGGCTCATGGATGACGCGAGGTCGGAGCTCACACATAGGTGTGGGCTGCATCATTGAGCTCTACACTGGCCTTGTAATTGACCATGTTGTTTACTCAAACTTTTGTCTCGGCTGTGCCCTGGGACCACAGCCGCAAGACGAAGGGTACACCGACTGGCTGGCAACCCACGAGTGCTAACGAAACATCGAATGCAACTCTGGCCGCATGGAAGTAGAGGCTGCGCTGACCATGTTTCAGAGGTCCTGGGCCAAGCATGGTCTGCGCTACACGACTGTGCTCTCTGTTGGAGACAGCCGCACTTTTCATGCCTTGTCCGAAGCCGAGGTGTACGGCTTTATCTAAATAGACAAAAAGGACTGCATCAACCATGTCCACAAGCGAATGGGTGCAGCTTTACGGAACATTGTGGACAAAAAGAAGGCTCAGGGTGAGTCTCTTGGGGGTAGAGGAAAGCTCACACAAGAGAAGATCAAGAAGATCGCGAATTACTACGGATATGCCCTGAGGAGCAATATCAATGACGTGCCAGCTATGAAGAGGGCAGTCGAAGCTACACTGCTGCACATGACATCGACAGATGATGCACCAAAGCACTCAAAGTGCCCCGAGGGTGCTAGCTCTTGGTGCAAGTACAATAGAGCCTTGGCCAATGGGGAGAGTCTACCTTCACACAAGAATGCCCTGCCGGCTTGTGTTGCGGCTGCTCTGGAGCCAGTCTTTGCGAGGCTCAGTGATGAGAGCCTGCTGGCACGGTGCTGTGAAGGGAAGACCCAGAACGCGAGTGAGAGTCTTCATTCAGTCATCTGGACCCAAACTTCAAAGAATGGGAACGCTTCGCTGGAAAGTGTGAAGCGAGCTGAGGCTGTTGCCATCTACAACCAAGGAAGAAGGGCAACCAACGAGTCCATTGCTGCAAGTTTGGGCTATGTTGCTGGGGATTGCCTTGTTCGACGAAGCCTAGAAAAAGACTCTCTGCGTTTACGCAAGGCAAATGCAACTTATCTGAAGAGCACCAACACAAAAAAGACTCTTGCAAGGCGACACAAAACGGGTGCAACTGAAGATTACAGTCCTGGACTACTTTGAAGGTATTCTCTCAAGCATAGCTGCCTATTACCCAGGGTAACATGCTGCCTAACATCTAGAAGGTTCTTCCTAAAGACTGAAAAGACATGAGCAGCCAGTCGCTTGAGCCTCATACCCCATGGCTTTTCCAGAACCCCCCAGCCGCTTGTCATGGTGGGGTTTTGATCATGCTTTACACATTGGAAAATATTTTTAGATATGATTCCTTGGGTGGAACAAGACACTTTCTGTTTTGTTTTGAAGGGAAACAGATGGGGAACATGTGAATAAAATTTATGGTTAAAGGTTCCTTTCATAAATTTATACAGTGCGTGTCAAACTTCAAACGCGATTTTCTCAGCTTCACATTTTTTGCCAACTTGACCAGCCTTACGGATCTTTTCATTATGTTTTTGTAAGGTAATTTTGATAAATTTTATACCGTAGAATTCGTAAGAAATAGGACTGTGGAGCTATGCTATTTTTTTGTGGCTAAGATGAACATATGAAATTTTGTGAACAATAATGTGAGCTAATTGCATTTCAAGATTACACAGTGCCAATACAATTGAAAGTTCTTATATGATGATATATCTCAGTGACAATATAAATAGCATAGCTCCACATGGCAGGTCTTTGGCTACAGCTGCACCTTAAACAGAACCTAAAAATACTGAGGGAAAGTGTCTTAATGACCTGTAAGAAATTACCTAATTAGATTTCACTTATGCTCTCACAATTTGATAACTAATTGAAGTACATGAAAACTAATTATATTTTTGAAATCAGGAGGAAGAAATACATATACACACCCAATTTCATTACAATATCTCCAATAATAAAACTTTTCATTTCGAGACCAGTGTCTCCCCTTAAATGTATAGCAGCTGATCACCTCAGTTGCTTCTGGGTCAAGTACTGTCTGTAACGTTCTTGCATGCACGATATGCTGGGCAGGTAAGCATGCGCAGGCTTTCTTTTATGTGAAGGGGGTGACTCTTACAGAGAGTAAAATGAGGTTGAGGTAGGAAAAGACGCTACTTCTGCTGCATTAGAAGGGAGCATGGCTCAGCGTCTGTGGTAAGCGAGAAAGGAGGAATGCCACCTTTAGAGGTGGGTACTTGTACACGAAGAGGCACCCTGTTGGGGTACCCCTGTTAAACGACGTAGTTCTGCTGAAATTCCTGACTCAGTCACTGTTGAGTCTGATGTATTCATTGAGCGCTTAAGCCATAGTGGTAAGCAGTGAATGCTATGTCTACCGGTTGGTGCGCACTGCGATTTACTATGTCATCGCCTTTTCTTTTGTTGGTAGCTAGCTGCACGGGTTAGTAGACTGCTATTTGCACTTCGCAGTTGGTGCTTAGTTTCGTTGCATTCCTGCCAGGTACGAATTAACGAGGTTTCGCTGTACTGGCACTAAGACACCTTCTAAGTGTAGTGGAGTGTCTTCAGAGCTATTTCAGATGTGGCTGTGGCAATTTGGCCCTTGATGTGGGAATGAGGCATGAATTCCCTTTTTTTAACCATCAGATTTCTCGGGGATGATTTCTCACCCCCTAGGGATTCTGAAAAATCTGACGTTGACTGCACATGGTAAGCAGCGGAAGCTGCCTCACGTGACTTTTCTCAGTCTGTGATGACGCTTCAAAATCTGAGCTGTTGGGAGTGTTCTCCTAGCTGCTCAGATTTCAATCAAGCCTGGCAAGAGCACTGTGCTCTTTCCCACAGGGACGGTACTCTTGGAGTGCCATCCAGTTGAAGCAGTTAGGAGAGCACTCCCAACTGCTTGTTGGCACTCAGATACTGGTGTGGCAGGGTGCACTGCTGATCGGGATTAAGCCTGATCAGGATCAAATTTCTCAGCAGTGATTGGCTCCCTTCTGCAGCTTGCTTAAAGTTATTAGATCCGGATCATGCCCGATTGTGATCAAAATGGACCATGTGACATCGGTTTGAGAGTACCATCTAAACATAGTTGAACCATTTGACTACGACGACCTGGACGTGCCACCACTTTTCGGGGCCATCTACAGCGCTCGTAAGTGACCATCTGAGTATAGCATAAGTAAAGACGTTTATTGCCTTGCTGTGCATTTGCCTTTCTAATCTGTTTTGACGTGCTTTGCCCTTACGCTGTTCTTATTCCTTTTTGTGACTTGCAGTGAAGGCCAGGCGAATGCCCTGCTGAAAAGTGAGAAAGTCGGTGTTGGGTAAGCTTACTTGTTGACTCTGTGGATGCTGTCTTGTTACGTGTACTGATACTCTGGTACACTCAAACTCATTTATAATGATTAGGCCTGTGTGAATATTCGAAATTTCAAATATTTTTCGAATAGTGTTGGCTATTCGATTTGATTCGCACTGGAATTTTACTACAGCATAACCTCATTACAACAGACCTTCATAGTGAAGAGGATTTTGGTCTGTTGTAAAAGGGGTATGTAAAATCCAAGTACTGTTACAACAGACTTTTATGTAAACGCTGAATGGGTCTGTTATAACCGGAGAGAATTAAAGGTCACAAATGCAGTCAAAGAACGGAAACAACATAGAAGTGCTGTAAAACACAATAGACTCTCAGTAAACGGAACCTGAAGAGACCAGGAAAATGTATTCCGTTTAAGGGGGGACGCGGCACTTCGGGACCAAAAATTGGCCAAAAAATGGAGTTTTCGCAGACCTTCTATTTTTGTTCCCAGCATCATTGCGCACTTATTTACAAATTTTCGTAGCTGAAAACCATCAACTTTTATCATTATCCGACTTTAAAAAACCGAAACCGTGCGTCTGGCCCTTTAAGGGGGGACGCGGCTTTCGTATCGCGAAAAATGGCAAAAAAATCGATTTTTTGAAAATCACATTTTCAGTTTCTGTAGCCCTTTTTATATCCGATTCCAAAATATCTTCAACGAAAACCGCGTAGAAGTGCTATAAAAATTGTTGCGCCTGCCGAGGTGGCGAAAATGATTGGGGAAATCGCAAAAAAAAAAAACACTGATTTTCAAAAAATCATAGCTACGCAACGACGCCACCGGGCGCCGATATCTTAAAGGGCCCCTCACCAGGTGACCTAGCGAATTTTAGTTAGACATTGCAAGTTGTTGCGAGCCCAATAAAGAGCATTATGCCACAAGAATTTTTCTAATCGGTCCGTTAGAAGCTGAGAAAAACAATAATTTGTAGCGGCGCGAAACCATAATGCGAGGAGGCGAGCTGCAAACCCTTGCCGCTCACCCTGCGTAGCCTTCGCAAGCCAAATCCTTTCCCTGCCCTCTTCGCCACCCGAGGGGAAGGATCATATAATGTATACGCATGACACGTCATGCGCACAAAATGTCACGAGCGCATGACGCGCCCGAACCAGCCCGAGCCCCCGAGATGCGAGCGGTGTTGTGGCGGCGTTCTTTGCGTTTCATCTCTGCAAGTTATGCCGAATGTGCCCTCGCCGATCACTTGGCTTTCAACCTATTACTGAGCGCGAAAGCTGCAACATTTGTACGGACGCGAGATTAGCGGTGTGCCGCATGAACATCTAGTTAGACGCGGGAGGATAGATGAGCCTAATGAGCGCTGGAACGCGGTAGAATATTAATTTCCTTGTAAAGGGTGGCGTCTGCACGATGCGCAAAGCGCGAGAACACGAACGCGTGCGAAACGGAGGTAGATTAGTCTCGAATCTCGCTGCGATTCGCCGTAAAAATTAAAAAAAGAAAACGCACACATTCCGTTTGTGTGTTTTATTATTGCTCTCAAGTTTTATTGATCCATTCAAGCAACAAATTACAAAAACTGCGCGTCGTGTCAAATAATTATCGCAGTGTCACGTGCTACTGTTGGCGACGTCAGAGCACAGTCGTCTACGTAGAGGAGCGACGTCACAGCACTACTACCTATGCAGGGCCATTCTCTCGTGTACGTCATCCCCTCATTCTCTGGGCGCGTGGACGCGAGAAGAAGGGCAAGCAGCCTTCAGCTTGAAATTTGACCCATTTACGCGGCGCGTAGCGTTGCAAATTTTGGCAGACGTAATCGTGAACGCCTAGTGCATGCATTGCGCTCGTCGGCTCAAAATTGTCAAACCTGGTGAGGGGCCCTTTAAGCTCATCGGAAAGCGCATTTCTCCGTCTTCAAATTCCCCGCCGCAGCTGGCTCCTCCATTCGAAAACAAGCGCACAAAAAGCAAATGTTCAAAGGTCTTTTCGAGCCCTTCGATTGGCCGCGTCCGCCATGTTGCCCCAGCGCGCCTCGCCATTGGTCCGATGCTCGCTCCGGGAGATCGTCGTCTGCAGCTGGTGCGTCTCACGGCTGTCGAAAGTCGCGCTACCAGCGCTACTTCGTGGCGTATTCGCACGGCCCGACGATCACTTTGAATAGAACTACGTTTTAGTTTGGAGCTGTTAGCTGAAGCTCGGTGGGATTACGATGGCGCGCCGCACTCGTCGAACATCGCAAACGCGCGTCTCGGACCGACTCTCTAGCGTTGACTCGTCGGATCCGTGGTTGGAGGTTCTGCTTATGAGCACTTCGGAAGTCGTGACGAAGATGATCGCAGGACGACTCTTTGTACTCGCGACCACGCATTACGTACTTAGAAACATCGGGCACCGCGGCCGGCGCGTCTACTGCTCGGAGTCGTCACTAGGCCTAACTCCGCTTACGGCGCCGGCACGCGAGACGAACCTCGAACTTTGCGGGCAAGAACAACGTGTTAGCGGACTCGCGGCAGTGTGCTTCTTCGCAATCAACGAAGCGCTTCGCCCGCCAGCTCCCCAGTACAGCGGATGGTCATTTTACGCATCGGCAGCGGACCCCACGGCCAAGCTCGTCGCGCAGCGGGCGTGCGTCGGCGTCCCGAAATGTGAGGCCAAACGCGTTGCGCGCCTATTTTTCGTCGCCTCACCTAGGGATATTGCGCATCGTCACCGAATGCCGCCACCCAGCACATCGCGTGCCGACTTTCCGGACTATGCGGCCGAGCACTTAGAGGTGAAATAAAGCACTGGCGATGCAATTTAGGCGCGTTTGGGGCCGTGCTTGGTATCGCCGTAAGCGCTCATCAATCATCTGAACAAATGAAAGCCTCGCAGATAACCGTGTCCGCGACCGGGTGAATGATGAAGTGCATCGCTGGCGAGGTTTACAAATTAGCTTGAGTGAAACTGGGAGATGAATTCGTATCTTTCCAATTCGCGTCTTGAATAAACTGCTAAGAAATTCCTATTCCACCAATGTCTTGGCCATAACTGCCTGTTATTTAGGAGGAAGGGATAGGTTGTCATGAGAGCCACTCTTAGTATCCTATAAAAATGATTCAGTGATCAATTGCAATCAAGACTGTTAATTATGTCAGTGATAGCATGAATACAAGAAAGCTGGCAAATCATCATAGTACATGGCCTAATTGCATTACAATATCTTGTTTTTTGTGATGCTTATTACACCACTTCATAACTTCGTTTAAGGGGGGATGCTACACTTTCCAAAAACTTTTTTATTTTCCAGAGTAACTTGGTGAAATTTGTACAGTTAATGTAGTTTTTACTGCTGATTTCAAAAATGTAATTATTTTTTTGCTGAGACTAGTAGTTTTCAAGATATCTCGAACTACTACTTCATCAATTAAGGCCTAATTAGCTAATTTACCACACCTTGCATAGCAATGTACAACCCACAGAATCAGTTCAGGATGTTCATACGGCGTCGTAATGTATATATGATTGTTCTAAGCCATTTCGAAGCAAAGTTGTGGGATGTTGAACCTGACGTGAAAAATGCCCTCATTGACATTTTAAACAAAAGCTTAATGTAGAAAATTTTCTGAAAAAAATTATTGGAACCAAACTTACTTTATGACACATCCCATCCATTTATCTTTGAAGCAAAAAAAAAATCATAGTGATAACCCAAGTAGAACAAGAGATATTGCTCCTTCATAACGGGAAGCGCATGAAAATTGTTGTTTTAAGAAATCGAGAAAAAACGATGGCGCACATTTTTATTACAGAAGATGTGACTAAACCACCTCAAAATGCACCAGAAGCATAGTCCGAATGCATCCTACGCTCATGCCTCCTCTTGACTAGCTTCTGGAGTTCCAGTGAGGCTGTTCTTTTCTTTGTGGAGCTGATGCTGCGCCGGTGGTCTTTTTCTCTGGCCCTCCTGGAGCCGGTGCCTGTCGCATTCATGTGCATTTCGTCCAGAATCGCTGTTGCTGAGTGCAGATTGCCTGTGTTGAAGCGCAGCACTGCTTCTGCTACGGTGGCTTCAACAGCGAACAGGGATGCATGATGCTCTTTGGCGGCCAAACTCCAGATCACTGAGTGCAGGCTCTCATTGGAGTTCTGCGTATTGCCTAGCTGGCACCTCTCAAGCAAGGCCTTTTCGGAAAGCCGGGTATAAACCGGCAGCAGTGCCTCGGCCACCTCCTTCGGTAGATTGTAGGCGTGCTTTGGGTCAGGCTGTCCCTTCGCTTTTGCGGCATTGTGCCGACACCACGAACTTTCACCAGCTGGGCACAAACTGTGGTCCGAGCATTCATCAGTGGAGGTGACGTGGCGGTACGTGGCCATCACAGCCTTTTGCATCTTCCCCACGTCACCTTCATGTGATTTCAGTGCTCTGCCATAATATGTGCTCAGCCTGGTAATCAGCTCACCTGTCAGCCTGCCTTTCCCGCCAAAGCCTCTTTTTCCCTCAGACTTCTGCTTCTGCAGCAGGTTACGCAAAGCGGTGCCCATCCGTTTTTGCACGTGATTAGTGCAGTCTTCTTTCTGCACTTCCATATAACCATACACTTTGGCCTCTTGTAAGGCCGAAAACGTCCTACTGTCGCCATCACACAACACAGTTGTGTAGCGCAGGCCATGGCGTTCAAGCGACCTCTGAAAAAGAATAAGGGCCGCTTCCACTTCCATCTGCCCCGCTTTGCTGTTCGTGTTTTTTTGGCATTTGTGGTTTGCCCTGCACTCTTCGTAGCCATCGCTACTAGGCTTTGGGCCCACCTCGCAGCCGAGGCAAAAGTTAGAACGACGTAGTCCAACACATAGCCACTAAACAGTTCAATCACAGAGCCGACGCAGATGTGAGAAGGGTGGCCTCGTGTCATCCAGCTTACGGCAATATTTCCCCTGTGGCCAAAGCACAAATCATCGTAGATCGCCGTGACTGCGTTCGCGCATTCGCTCATAGCGGACTCCGCCACTCGCGTTGCAGCGGGTGCCAACGTATTCTTCAAATGCCGCTGGTATGTTTTGTGGTGCATACCGTGGTGCGAGATGCCCATTGTCGCGAAAATGTAATTCATTTTCGTTTGACCGTTGCCGGTAGCCACCATCACCCTCGCCGCAAGGAGGTTTATTTGAAACAGACTGCGCGTTTTTGTGTTGTTCGCGCGCGGCGAAGTCCATTTATTAGCGATCACGCCGCACGTTTCGCAGTGCACTGATACCTTGACGGCAAGTCCGTAGTCACGATCCCCTCTGACGATCGTAGCCGGTCCGTGGCAGACTTTACAGCACACAACGCCCATTATCGAGTTCAACACATCGAGGTGCATAACTAAGTAAGGGGCAGCGTGGTCCGAGTCGAGCATCGATGCCTCGCTGTAACTTGCGGTGAAGGAATCGATTTTCCGCGCTGTTACCGGCGCCGATGAAAGCCGCTCGAACATTTCTTTCTCAAGGGCACGATTTTCTTCGACTTCGGCCTCTGTCAACACCTTGGCGTCGACTCGTAGTCGTCCGGAGTCTGCTGCAGCACTGGTTCTGCCGTCATCGCTGTAGGAGGCAACGCGCTCAGTCGCACCGCTGCTGAACGGCCGCGGAGCGTCAACGCATCGTTCCTCGGAGTCGACCAAGGGCTCCGACAACTTCCCAGCCTTCCTCCCGCGACCCTTACGTTTCCGCCGACCAAATGCATGCACGGTGCGATACTTGTATGCGCTTCCAGGCATGGCGACACGATCAACACTGGCAGACTGTGTTATCCGATTCCGAGGCGTCACAGCGGTAACCCTTTCAAAATGGCGTCGGGCCGCGCATGCAGCGGGCTTGCAGCCAACCGGAAAGCGCTATTCTGGTCACGTGCGCAGTTTAGCCAATGGCAATGAGCGCTGCCGTTCGTCTTTGAGGCCCTGTATTTCGAGCCAAGCAGACACACAAGGTTGCTTACCGAATAAAAAAACAGCTGAAAACGCGCTCTTTTAAACAAGACTAAAATGGCACTGATCGAGCGCCTAGTTTCCGAGTGTCGAAGAGCCGAAACCAGCGCTGTTTTCCCTCAATTTAAGGGGGGACGTGGCTTTCGGTACCAACTTTCTTATTTTTTCATGAATTTTGATGAAAATTGGCACACTTATTTGAAATGTTTTTTTAATGCTACTGTAGAAATTTCATAAATATATCTTTACAACTTTTTGATGTACAATATATTTCACCTTCTGCTCTTGTTCCGAGTCTGACTCGCTTAAAAAATGCGATAGGAAACTCGTTCAAAGTGCTATGCATTCTAAGATGTCTGATTGCGGGCATGACATTCATAGATTTTTTTATTTGCAACAAAATTTTTTTTAGTTCACATTTTTCATGAGGTGACTGTGCAACAGGCATCGAGGCTTTGTGCAACTCGTCAAATAGCTAATTATCAAAAGGCCATACTGAAAAAGCAAGAATGTCACGCCCTGAACTGTGCTCCAAATATAGAACAAAAAACGGAACTGAAATAGACCCAGCGGTCACTGAGAAATCAGCGGAACAAGCGAAGCAGGAAGCAAGAAAAGTCGTTTTGAGAAAACGGCTTTTAAAGTTGTACCAACAATATTACTTCATCAAAAGGCACTGGGGTCGTAATCTTTTGAGTCCTTCGTGATGTGGAGTTTCTTGAGTGCCCTGTCTTTAGTTTGAGGTGCCTTGCTTCTCTAAAACACAAGAAGAATGTGATCTTTGGTGTGTTTTGTAACATTGGACCTCCTGCACATGTGGCCTTTCATCTGTTGTGCCTTTGTTTTCTTTCTTTTTTCTTAAAATCCTTTTCTGATATACAAAGAACATGTAGCATGGATTTTAACAGGAGTTCCGTTTACTGAGAAATGAACAGAGGTGCAGAATCGAAGTATGAAACCAATAGTGTTAGATGCAGTCGTTCCGTTTAAGAGATTTCCGTTTATTGAGAGTCTACTGTATTTGTTGTGCCTGCCAAGGTGGCGAGATTAATTTGGAAATTGCACAAAAAAAAGAAAACAGCGTTTTTTTTCAACAAAATTATAGCGCCGCAACTGGGCAACCGGGCGCCACCATTCTGGGCTTGTTGGAGAGAGCATTTCTCTGTATTCAAATTCCCGGCTTGAGCTAGCTCCTCCATTCAGAAACAAGTGTACAAAAAGCAAATGTTTGACGTTCGTTTCAAAGCCTCCGATTGGCTGCTTCTGCCATGTTGATTCAGCACGTCTCGCCATTGGACCGATGCTCGCTCTGGGAGAGCGTCGTCTGCCGCTTGCGCGTCGCAAGGTCACAGTTGTTGAAAATCGCGCTACTTAGTAACGCGTTCGCATTCGTTCTGTGTTCACGGGTCGACGATCATTTTGACTATAATTATGCTTTACTTTGGCAGCTTCAAGCGGAAGCTCAATTGTCAGATTACGATGTCACGCCACACTTGTAACGAACGTCACAGTTGTGCGTCTCGGACTCGCCGCAACCGCGATTAGAGGTTCTGCTCATTAGCACTTTGTACCTCGTGACGAGGACCATCCAGGGACAGCTCTTTGTACTCGCGATCGAGCATGACGTACTTTGAAACATCGGGCACTGCGGCCATGCACATCGCAACCGAGCTTTCTGCCCAAAGTCATGGCTAGACCTAACTACGCTCATGGTGCCCATGTACGAGATGAATCCGAACTTTGTGGTCAAGAACATTGCGCTAGGGGACGTGCGAAAGCGAAGAAGCCGCAATGTGCTTCGTCGCAAGCAACGAATCGCATTGCTCGCTGGCTCCTTGGAACCGCGGATGGACATTTACGCTTTGGCAGCGTAGACCCCTGCCGAGCTCACCGTGCAGTGACCACTTGGAGCAGCAGTGGCAGCGGCTAGCAATTTTGCGCGTCGGCACCCCAAAACGCAAGACCAAGCACGCTGCGCACCGATTTTTTGTTGCCGCGGCTAGGCATAACTGATCATTGACAGACCGGAGATTGGCGGCCTTTGTTCTTAAATCTGTACGCCGTTATCCAGCGCACTGTTCCAGTCCCGAAAGTATGCCAAGTGGTGTTTGAAGTCGGAAGTTATTGAATTTCGAATGTCCGTGGTAGAAAAGTCTGCTGTAAAGGAGTCCTGATCACCTTGCTGGCCTCACATTTTAGTCAGTTATATCCGAATGTCCATTGTACCAGAATCCATTGTAAACGAAGCTCAGTCAATGGAACAGATAGGGAGGTTCATAGTTGTCTTGATAAGACAACTATGAAACACCACCCCACTAGAGTTTCATCAACCTAGCGAAAAGAACCACTTTCATATTGCTATCTCATAAGAATATGCTTTGGAATCCTCTCATACTTTCTTTTCTGCAATTTCACTTCGAAGTATTAGAAAAATATTCAATTCGATTCGCACTCACACTTCAATATTCGAATTCGCTTCGCACCCAAAATTTTGCTATTTGCACAGCTCTAATAATGATATTCAAGTGCCATGAAAATTTTGTGGTGAAAACCGATAATCGCTGTAAGCGGGTTGCATGGAAGATACAAATACAGTCGAACCCCGCTGATACATTTTTGAAGGGACTGTAAGAAATAAATGTAAGAGCCGGGAAATGGAAGAGCTGAGAAACTGGAAAAACGAAAAAATATTTAGTAGTGCAGAATGTTATTTCAATGCCTACGCTTGAAACAAACCGTGCAGTGTCCCCTGGTTCGTTTACTCATGCCTGAGCAGCACGAAATTTTTTCAAGCAGCTGCAGTGTCATATCCTTTTAATTAATCTAGTGCCACCGCGGCCGACACCTGGGAAGTGATCACTTTTGGCGATACCTTCGCAGGATTGTCACCGGATGCGGCAGCATCTCCGAGCGATAATGTAGCACTGTTGGCAGTGTCGGATCACCGCGGCTCGCCGTAGGTGGTCGAGCGCCTTGTGAAAGTGAAAGTACTCTTGAAAGCGATTGGCGAGGAAATGATCTCTGCTCCACCAACTCCTAAACTTCGTCACTGGTGCACGCATTGGTGCACTCAGCCACGATCTAGCCGACGGACAGAAATGCGGAGCTGAGGACAGTGTCATCCACAGAAATGTGATCAACGTATGTGATTCTTTTGGCACCAAGAGTTGTAGGTGTGAAAGAACTAAGCACACGCATTGCGACCAGCGCGACGAGTCCAATCGTGAATTGTGCAAACTCCTCTGACAATGCCTCTGACAAATGACGATGACGAGCCCACGCTCACAGTGTGTTACGAGTGTTGCTTGCGTCACTCATGTGGCTAATTTTTCGGTCAAGACAGGCCAATCTGCGTGAAAACTCAACATGGCCGCTCTTTTCTGTGGTCGCTCAGCCAGCTCGGAGTGCACTTGGCGACGTATCACATGGGAACGGTCTTGCAGTTGCGACGTAGCAGCGGGGTTCCCAATACATTGGACCCTATGGGAGTTATGCTGGGACAGGCAGAAAACGACGTAACAGCCAGGAAAGCACAGTAGTGAGGAATGTAACAGCGGGGTTCTACTGTATAACGGAGGATGCGATGGGGCGTACTGGCTGTTGCTATTAATTGCTGTAACAGCAGTGCCCCACTCCTTCTGGCTGCGGATTGCATTAGCTCATTCATCTCAAAAAGTGGACCTTAATTCCTATGCAACAGTCGACCTCCAATAATACCGTATTTACAGTAGACTCCTGTTAAACGAAAGCTGAAGGGACCAGGAAAATATGTTTCATTTAACAGGAGTTTCGTTTACTGAGAGATGAAAAGGGGTGCAGAATTCAAACACAAAACCAATCATGTTAGAGGCAGTTGTTCCATTTAAGCAGCAATTTCATTTAAGCGATTTTTGTTTATTGAGAGTCTACTGTACATGATTGTAAGTCAACTCGAACGCAAGTTGACCCCCCCCCCCTCTTATTACATGTAATAGAAGAATAAAGATTAAAAAAAAACAAAAACGAAAGCACATTCCACAGTGGAAACTTATTTATATAGATGTTTATACGCTCTTCTCCTTTTTGTGCTTTCAGAGAGGCAAGTGGAGACATCCTGAATAATACAGGGACCATGGAGTACCACCAGGCTACAAGGCAACTGAGCGTCAGCTTTAGGAACATGGTATGTGAATGTGGCATTCTGTATCTCAACATTACGTCACGGGTACAATTCTTGGTTGCAACATTGTAGTGAGGGTATGGTGCAGAATTGCTCGTGTGTTGTAGGGATCTGGGTGCACGTTGCAGAAACTTCAAGGATTCGGAATTCACCCTCTGCCACTGCAATGGCTTTCACGCTTTCGAAACGACTGCAGTCAACTGCCGATTTTTCGGACTCCCTAGGGACCGCGAAATCGTCCGAAAAATCGGGCAGTCCGAAAAATCGCATTCATGCTTTTTTATTTAGCTGAAGCGGTCAAATCGCCCCAGCCACGTCCGAAATAGCTTTAATGCCTCCCAGAACAATTATCAGGCATTTTGGTGCGCGCCCAGGCTCTCGCAAATACATTCGGTACCTGCCGGGAACCCCGCTTAACTACGTACGTGCCAACCGCCACTTTTGCATCTCATGATGAGCGCCGCTGATAGCAGCAAAGCGTGGAATAGATTATGGCTATCTCGCATGAAGCGTTTGTAAATGATGACGTGGAACACAAAGACTGTGGCGGAAGAGCGGACGACTCGTCCGGCTTTCTCCAATGCGTGTGCGCATGTAAACGATGCGCACACACATCGCCGATACGCAGCATTTGCTGCCATGTCAAGCCGATCGTTTCTAGTTGTGTGCAGCACATCGCCAACTAAGCTGACGCCGTCACTTTACTGTTGCTGTATCGTATGCACGCATTTATCATGAAAGGGTTCGTGATGCGCACTTAGTTCCTGACCGCACACGGGCGCGGCAATGGCGAGCTGGTTTCGTCCGCGAAGGCAGCGCGTCTATGCGGCGCACTTAGCGGTCTCGCACAGAGATGTAGCAGGAATGGCGGCGCGGCGCATTTGGGTTCTCGCCTATTAAATGCGTGCAGTACGCATGCAACTGCGCTAAGCCACGTGCATCACCGAGCAGTTAACTGAAGGTGCTTATCGTAAGGGTTGTCAGCGATTAAGCCGTACTTGCGCATTTGCCAGCTGCCGCCATCACGCCTCCGTGCATTTCCGCTACTTATCCGTAACGTCGCCGCACGGCGCCGCGATAGCGGCCCCTTCGAATTTCTGGTGTGCTTCACCCCATAACGCTTCGGCATTGCGGCAGAGCTGACTTTCGGACTCTGCTACTGTCTCAAACAGATCGACTCGCGAAAGCGCTGGTTCGAACCTACGAGATAATAGGCGCGGCAGAGGTGGGGGCTTCAAATAATGCCTTTCGGACCTGCAATGTGGGCAGAAAGTCCGAAAAATCGGACGTGGAATAGCTTCAGCGTCCGAAGTTTCGGACGTTCTGATACATTGAAGTCTGTGGGGCTGGTGACGGTGCCGCGAAAGCGTCCGAATTTTCAAGCATGTCCGGAAAATCGGGCGTCCGAAAAATCGGCAGTTGACTGTATATCGCTTGCTGTGCATTCACTGGTCCCTAACTGCTGTAAAGTTGGGCCCTACTGCGATTGGAACCATTAGTGCAGTCATTATTGGGAATAGGGCTTGTTTTAAGAAGACCAGCAAGGTTCAAATTATGCAGCGAAGGCTAATTTCTAATCACGTTCAAATTACCTGGTGAAGGCTAATTTCAGAATCAAAATAATGAGTTTGGTCCCGTTGAAATGTACAGTAAAAGTTCGTTAATTCGGATTTCTAGGGACCGGAAAAAATGTCCGAATTAACCGAATGTCCGAATGATTGAATGGTCGAAATAAACACAATAAATATGAGTTTTTTCAACATACCTTTACTTAACAAAGTAATTGCGGATGCTTGTCTGTTTGCGAGCAGATATTCGCGTGGACACAATTTTTCCGAGCCCTTCAAGGTGCTCAGCAGCTCGCATGATGTCTGCGGTGTCCGCAAAAGTTTCACTCAATCATCCACGCTTTTCGGTTGGCACGGTAATCCACGGGATGATTGTTGATGTTGTTAAAGTAGCATGGCTTTTGAACCTTTCCGATAACGAGAAGAGGCAAGCGCTCTGTTCCCGACACGTTGGCGGCTAAAAGTACGGTTGCTCGTTCCTTGCTTCTTTTGCCGCCGATACAAGGATCCCCGTTCATCACTCTTCATCACTTCTTATCGGGAGAGCCCATTATTCAGAGCACGCAAAATTTCTACTTTGGTGGTGAAGTCCTTGGCCTCGTACTTGAGCCGCTTTGCCGGCGTTGCCATCGGCGGAGAGTGCGGTCACATGAGAAGTCAGCACAAAAGCACCAGCAACGATCAAGCTAAAGGAGCCGTACTGAATCGTTCCTCGATAAAACGGCGATCAACGATGCAGCACACCAACGGGAACAAAGCAACAAAACCCACACACGAAAAAAAGGCGTTCAACCCGTCTCAATCCAAGCCAAGTCGATAATTGATGTCCATGGCGATGCTGCGTTTGAGCTTCACTTTTGTTACGAATTTTTTCATTTTCGAGCCTCGCCAGCGGCCCGAAAGTCGCCGAATTATCCGATTTGCGGTCAAATCTGTCCGAAATAACGAGCGCCCAGTCTCATAGAGTGATGCATATATTTACAGGGACCAGATGACGTGTCCGAATGAACCGATTTTCCGAATTAACGAGAGTCTAATTAACGAGCTTTTACTGTATTGGGTGCTTCCTGAGACCTTCGGTCGAGATCTAACTGAAAAATCAAGTTAACTGGAGTTTGAATAATGGAAAGAAAGTGTAAAAGATGCTGCTTATGATATTTTTTAAAAAGTATTTGAATGAACTTGAATCCACCAGTGCCTTCAAATATAAAGTGTAAAAGGAACTTCCGGCTTTTTCTCCTGTGTAATCGATTTTCTTTTTCTCTCTCCCTCTCTTAGCAATTGCGGAAAATCAAGCGAGCGGAAAAGAAAGGCACTGAGGTGAGCACCTGATATGCGTAATCCTTTGACATTGCACTCTGGCAATGTTGTGTCGTGTAGCTGTAGAAAGAAAAAAAAAAAAAGAAAAAGAAGGAACTTTGATTTGGTTTACACTACAGAATATGTTGTTTGTAGGCTTGCTTTTGCTTTTTAGCGTTGCTCACACTCATTGCCTTTTCCAGTCCGTCATGGATGAGAAATTCGCATTGCTGTTCCAATCCCAGTTCAAGGTCGGAGGTGGAGAGCTAGTGTTCCAAGTTTGGGTAAGTCATAACTGTACGAACTCGAATCTAACAAGTCCTCTTATCTAATGCGCACCCGATTTTGCGGGTTCGAAATAAAAATTGCACCCGAATGTATCGTTGGCAGATGTTTAAATTACATCAAGCCCCATGTTGAAGATTGGGGAAAAAAAAAGACAAGCACAATTTTTCTTCATATAGTGGGAAATTCATTTTCTTGGCAGTTGATTTTCAGCTGTAATCCAGTTCTGGCTTTAAAGGGCTCCTAAAACGCCAAGAGATCGAAATTCAGTTGTGGTGTGACAGTTGTGCACGAGTCTACAACGAACACGTACGTAGCTGTGAGAATTATTCGAAACAGTGCCGTAATAGCGGAGTCACGCGCGTTTGATGATCTAAACGCTGCGATCCACTCCTCTGCTGGTCACCTCTCCCAAAGCCGCTTTTCCCTCCTCGCCGAGTGCCCCTCCCAATCTCACGTGACATATAGTCATCGCTGATGCACTCTTCGAAACAGCGGGCACTTCCGATGGCTGCGGCTCCGTGAACTCCATGCTTCTCAGTACACTCAAACCTCGATATAACGAACACGGATATAGGGAACCCAAGCTCAAGTTTGCGGCGCGACGACAGCGCCGCGCCAGCCGCGCTGCGGCTCTGTCGGAAAGCTCTGAACCTTCGCGCGGCCGACTCAGCGCCTTTCACGGTAGCGGTAGCGCACGTGCGCACGCGTTCTTCTCTCGGTGCGGGTAACTGGGAGGCTGTCATCTGGGTACGTTGAACCGAAAGGCTTGCTGTGCGAAGCTGCACACTTCCACGATGGCAGAAGCGACCCCGCGGAAGCGCAAGCGTGGTCCAAAGTATTGCGGTTTAGTGGCCAGCCACAACAGTGCAGACAAGGCACACAATTCACGTGTTAAACTGTATCGGTTCCCGGGCGTGTCGCACGAGAAATAAAGGCGGCAAGCGTGGATAGCTGACAGCGCTGTCTCGCCTTCTATTTTGGCTGTCTGAGTTCATCGCTTTCGTTCAATTCGACTACCTGAATCGGTAAGTAACGGGGCGCATGCACGCAGCGACTACAGTAATGATTACTCGCTGTCTTCTCGCATTGTTAAAGTCCAGTTATGGTTGTAGGTGAAGCAACTTTGTGTTTTGATTCCCCGTGCTCGTGAGACTTACCCGTCGTTGTTGAACGTTCACATTCGCGTTATACCGTTAGCGTTGCGCGGTTGGTTGAATTCAACTGAACTCCGCACATTGTCAGAAGTTCGGCGCCTGCATTTTACGCGTCAGGAAGGCTGCTTTATCACGCCGGAACGGACGTCTGTGCATTTTCAGCAAGCTTTGACATCGTTCTGCAGGTTTGCTTTGTTTTTGTCACTTTATTGGGGTGATAATATTCAAGCCACTAAATATAACTGGCACTTATTACATGCTTTGCAATTGCAACCTTGAAGTAACCACCTTCTGACTTAGTGCGATTTTCTAGCCGCGTTCACACAACAGGTTTTATACGCCTGTCAAGTCGATATCATAAAAAGAGACTGCAAGCATGACGCGAGAGCCGAAAAAACAAGGCGAGCAGTTCATCTTGCTTCACAGTGGTTGAAGCTCAGCTAGCTGCCTCGCGTCTTAATCGGCGGGTGATTCTCCAGCGGCATGGAGGACTTGACTCTAACCTTCTCAGGAAGCAGTGCCATGGCCGTATAATCTTTTTTTCGCACGCCGCAAACGTTTGTTCACGAAAGTACACGGCTGCTACTGTAAGCATGCCATATCAAAACAACAATCATATGATTCGTAGTCCACGCCGCAGAACATCGATAGCGTGTACGGCTTCATTTCAGAGTGCATGTGGACCATTATTCATCTTTAACATGACAGAATGAGACTTACCTCGAGGTATACGTCCTACACAGTGTAATCGCGACTTGGGAAATGCATTTCGCTTTGAGTCAGGCGTGGTTGTCGTCGATCGTCTGCTCTTCACCGTTAACGTGATTGACGAGCCTTTCTCATCTTATCAAGTTCGCTTTTCGGAACTGCCAGTCAAGCTTGAAAATCCTTTTGAAGCCGCACTGCACGCGGTACATTGTGAGACGCCGCAACTGCACCGCGAGAGCTCTGCACGTGCACGGAAGCGAGCGGCAACGCGGTGGAGAGAAGGGAAAACGCTCGCTGATCACGCCCCAGTTTCTCTTTTTCTGCCAGAGATGGCGCTGCCTGTCAAGAGCAGCAGTGCCGCTAAGCGTTGCTTGGGAAGCCTATAGCGAATTATCGGTTATAACGAAGTAAATGAAGAATAGTCTGGTTATAGATACAGAGTTACAAATAAACATTTATAGCGAATTTTCGGATATAACGAAGATATTTTTGTGGCAGATGTGACTTTGTTATAATGAGGTTTGTGTGTATAGTGTTATTCTCGGCTGACCGCTGGTGTCCGTGGCGGCCCATGCCCATACGAATTGTGCTGGTATGGACCCTGTGTTGTGCACAGGCCTTCAAAGGATAGCCACATGATCGATCTGTACGTCCAGTTGTCGCTTTTGCAGCCAAGCACTGATGCATGAAAGCCATCGCAAGACACTGTCGGATTCAGTCCGCGCACCTTATCAGACCGCTAGGCGTGACTGTGCTGGTACGCTGGCGATTTGGCAGTTGCGTTACAGGCTGCAGTTGCCGATTCGCAAGCGCACACACGCGGGCACCACGACAGCAAGGAACGTGCGCGGCTGCTTGCAGACTAACCGGAAGTCGTAGGTTTTTGTTCGACCAATCGCAGCATCACCTGCATACCACATCACAGATTCAACACGCTGATGTCACACACATCACTAGACAGACTGGAAGGGCCCGGAGAGAAGAAATTGTTTCTTGGAATTTGTGGCGCGCCCGCGGCTTGTTGCATTGCCACGTGTGGCATCGTTGATCGTGATGTCATTCTGCACACGATGTGCGTTTACTTGAAATGTTTGAAAATATATCGGAGGTGGTTTAGGCGCCTTTAAGGGGGGACACGGGTCTTAGAAGGCCGAAAATCGCGAAAAAATCGACTTTTTGAAGCTGACATTTTCGGAATCTATATCTATTTTTGCACAAATCTGCTAAGTTTGTAGCTTCTATTTTCATTATTTCCGCCGTAAAATCAATCTGTAACACCAATATGAGGTTTGTTTGAGTGCAAATTGACGCTAAAATCGCGCTCTTTCTGTGCCGAACCGTTGCCGGTACACACGGCCTATCGTGGCCATCTTGATCTCGTTTGGAAGAGCCGTTTTTCATCTTCAATTTCCCGCCACTGCTGGCTCGCCTTGCTCATTGGTTTTCTAGCAAAAACGCGTCATCGAGAAGTACAAGCGCGCGATTCTATTGGCTGCTTGGGGCACGTGACAAAATCTAGGCATCCGTTTCACCAAGCGGCGTTTCCGGCGTCTGCTTCACCGCCGAGACGCGCGTGAGCGTGCGCCATTTTGTCCTGGTGCTGTCGACTGCCTACAGCTATGGGTCCTGTTATCAAGAAGTTCCGCACCAAACACAAATTTGGAAAGCGGGTGAGGCGATCGCTAGCCGAGAACTTCAGGAAGTGCCCTGCAACGACCCAGAACAGCGAGGATGACAAACTCGCAGTGGCCGTCGACGCCAGCGCGGTAGGCCTAACGGACGCTAGTCCTACGAGCCCGTCAGTTGCCGACAATGTCGCGGAAAGCGGCCGTGTGCGTCACGACACACAAATTCTGCAGCCCCCAACAGATAGAAGACAAGAAGAAGAAGGCAGAAGAGAAGCTGCAAGAGATTTCATCGACGGAATGGAAGCGCAGCCTTATCGCTAAACGTGCGGACGCTGCGGGTCCCCCATCTGATAAAACGACCTTCACCATCCTGGACTTGGAGGCGGTAAATGCTTTGATAATATTGCATTTAAAGTGCAAGCTTTACAACGGAGACACTGAGATCAGGAGAGGCGAGCGGGAATACGGCCTTGCCGTCAAGCTTGAGCTAGTGTGTGTGGACTGCGGTGACGGGTCGTCAAAGTGGAGTTCGCCGCGCGTCGACGGACAGCAGAAAATAAATCCATTCACAGTAAACGTGGTCGCCACCTGCGCAATGCAGGCTACTGACAACAGGCAGACTGCTTTTAACGACATATTTGCAATGATGAACATATCGCGTCGCGGCCTCCACACGAAAACGTGGCAGGCGTACGTGAAGAAGCTAACACCTGCCGCTACTCTTGCTGCCTCGAAACTCATGAGTAAGTGCGCGAGTTCGGTTCGGGACATCTGCACGGAACTCAACGTGGACAACCCGGGAAACATCGCCGTGTCATACGACGGATCGTGGATGACGCGCGGACACTCGTCGCATATTGGCGTCGGTACAGTCATTGAACTGATAAGCGGCCTTGTTGCAGCAGAACTTAAAACTTGCAGCAGAACTTGAAGAAAAGGCATGCTCATGCTAACAATCAGTCTGATTATGTGCCTGGTGCATATTAATCACTAAAAGTATGTGTGCCTTTGATATTTTTCATTCTGTAATGCTAAATAAAGTTTTAACCTTTTTTGCTCATTTTCTCAAAACATGGATTTTGGCCACTTCCCTTGTTTGCTTCTTCTGTAAAAGTCGACCTAGGACAGCTAGAGCTACAATTCTTTTTGCACAACCTAGCTAAATGTGCATAAAAAGCAATGCTGCAAGCAGATTTTCAATCTGCAATTCTAATTTTTTTTTATATTAATTTAAAATTTTCTTGTTTTTGGCTAGGTGTAGACCATGAACTCATTAGTGCTGTAAATTGAGAAGTAGTAGTTCGATTTTCAATCAGCTTGCAGCGTTGCTCTCCTTAGGCTTTCTAGTATCTATATATGGGGTTATAATGATTTTATGTTGCATAGATAATTTTTTATTGTTTCGGCAAACAATAGAATGAAATTACTAATTATCTCTGGAAATAATTGACCTGTGTAAAATATAACTGGATAGTTAAATAAAGCTAAAAAAAACTGAACAAAGCAGTGCAGTTTCATCTAATTTGGCCAAGAAATAACCTATATTATCTCTAAAAATCATGTCCCACCTTAAGGGGGGAGGCTACCCTGGAGACCAAACTTTTTTATTTTTTAAGATATCTGGATGAAACTTCAGGGCTTGTTCACTACACTGAAACTAGCAGAACTGCTAAGTTTCACGAAGCTGTGTTTCTTAGTTCCAGAATTATTGAGGTTTAACTGGGTGGTTCACATGGGTGCCCGAGGAAGTCTCTTGAGAAATCCCATGACATAGTAGAAAGCTGAAATTCACTGTGGCCATTCCTTGATAGATATCCCAGGGCGCTACAAAGCCGTTCTTTTTAATTTTCCCTCCAAAAAATTTTGACACAACTTTGAATTTGATGTAGCCAGTAATGACCAGATTCACCAACAATTAATTGTTTATTATAAATTAACGACACCAATTTATAAAAAAAAGGAACTTGTTACGCCCTTACAAAGTCATTCAGGAACAGAATAAAAAAAAAAACTGCACACAAATCTGATGAGCGGTCTTCGAGTTTTTGCTTTCCTCAGCACCACAACTAGCGAAAAAATACATTCTGAGAAAACGGGCCTAGAAAGTTCAACACGTGTTTTCTTCAGAAAGCTCCACCAGAGTAGCTAGAAGTGTCCTTGCGCACTCTTTTCTTCTTTTGCCTGGCCTCCATCTTCTCTTGGTGTCGTTTGGAATTTTTTTTAGGCGTAAAGCATTTTTTTTACGAGCTCGCTGGATGGCCAGGTGACCAGGTTGAAGTCAAATGGAGTCCGATATCACAATATCACTTGGGTTGCTTTGCAGCAGCCGGCATTGTAACGCAGCACTGCTTCATGTAGTGCTGTTCTTTCGGCATCAGGGACCACAAAATAGTGGAATGACTGATGCATTTTGTGTCTCGAGTTTAGCGCGAACTGCGTCACGACGTTTCGCATCGATTTCTTCCTTCGTTAGGAAACGCGTCCGCAGATGAAGCGACGGTCCACTCGCGCTCGATGGCACCGATTCAGACGAGGTGCTGGGTCCGGTGATCTCAGAAACACTCGGTGTCACGCTCGATGGCACCGATTTGGAGCACGTGCAGTCAGGCGATCTCGGAAACACTCGGTGCATTTGCGGCTCCAGCCACACTCGATGTGTCGGGTTCTCGACTGGCGACAGCCGACAGCACAGTTCCGCCGCTGCAAGCGTCTACGCAGTCTGCACCCGCAGCAGAATAGCGAAATTTCGATGCTCGTACAAGCCGCATAGCGCGCCTACACGCACCGGACCTCCGCACTGTTTTCAGCTTCGTTGCTGGCATCGCCCGTAACAACAAAGACGAAGGGCACAGAACTAGTGCAAAAAGAAAAAAGGAAGCGAAAATGATCGAAAAGATCGCGCAAGGCGAAGAGCGGCTCGTTAGCAGACATCTGTCGATGCGCACGGAGCAGAGAACAACGAGGCGAGCGCGCCGGACGCACCATCGACGGGAGCGACTGCCCCCGCTGCTGCGCAGCAGCCAATGGCGGGTGCGCTTTCTCCCGCAAGATATGAATGCGCTGCTCTAGCCAATCGGTGCTCTGCATCGCATCGCGGGAAAACGCCAATAGCGTCTCAACCGTGCCGCCGATGCCATTTTGCAAGGCGGCAAACGAGAGAGAAAGAATTCACGGTCAAAACAACACCAAGATGGCGCGGGACGACCGCATGGTCTGGGAATGGTGCGCGCGTGCGAAGTTTAGTTTGATTTCAGGATTTTTGCGTGTTTTGGACGCCGCGGTAGCCTCGAAAATAGCATTTTCTTGCGCTTTGCGGTTGACTTAGATGCTGATAATTACAGAATAGGTAGTTTATGAGACATACAACCTAAAAATGTGGTTTTTCAAAAATCGAATTTTTTGCGATTTTTCGGTTTTCGAGGGCCGCGTCCCCGCCTAAAGTCACTTCTGGATACGCTTCAATTGTGGGCCAATTAAGTGGTCGTTACCTTGGTAAGTTCAGTCTTCATGGAATTGTTTAAAGAAAGTGTGCAAACTTGTCTTCAAGGTCCTGATATTTTTTTGTTGTCCGCCTGTATAAACTTTTCCAGGTTGCCGTGCTGCTGAAGATCTCTTTGCGTGTTCCACTTACGTTGACAGGAGTCTGGCATGCAAAAAAAAGAAAAAGAAAAAAAGCTACGCAGCTATCTTCACCATCCAGAATAAACTGCCTTTGACACTAGCTTTCATAACCAGAGTGCCGCATCATCATTTGTGCTTTATTGGGGACAGACATAACATACACAACTCGCAGTAAAGCACAAAATGAACCTATAGGAACCCGCAACAAAAATTGTGCTCTGTCGCTCTTGTGTGATGGCAATGGCACTGCATCTAACCCTTCTAATGGGAGGCTGTTGTCAACGGCGCAAATGTGGTTTCAGCTTCGTACTCGATTGCAATGTGTAGGCAATTATAGCACTCGTTTTATCGGGAAAAAGGTGTGCGTTAGATTTGCGTAAATACAGAACTTGCCAGTTCTCTCAATTTTTCCTGAAGACTTCGAATTCTTAGCAATCGTGATTCTGCAGGCAATGCCATAAACCTCCCAAGAAACTGCCCTAACCCTATCGTAAAAAGATTATAATACAAACACGTCTAGGCAACTTTCTGAAGTTAGATTTAAAACTAAGCCATTCATGGCTTAGTTTTAACCTCTCTCCCCCCCTTGCTGCAGGAGTGTTTCTTGCTGGTTGCACAGCAAGTCAAGTTTACAAGTATGAACAAACTAGGTAATCTGCAAAGTATTAATGCAAGTTAGTTGGGTCATGAAAAAAATGCTTGCTTCTCTTTATAACATGTGATATAGTTACAACATCTGATTATGACATGTGACATATGATACTATTTGAACTATTCAATTCGAAATCGTTCGACGAAATCTCTAGTCGCTTTGAACCTGAAATTTACTATTCACCCATCCTTAGTTTTGTGGTAATGTATAACACTTCTATGCTGTTGCAGACGTTGTCACTACCTGTGGTGGTGATCGTGCATGGAAATCAGGAGCCACATGCCTGGGCCACAGTCACCTGGGACAATGCTTTTGCCGAGCCGGTAAGTGGACTTGCACAATCCAACGGATAACTTCTGTAAGACTGTTGATCTCGTGCATGTCTACAGGTGTGCACAGTCGCTGACTAATCTTCCAGGCATGCTCAGTCACTAACTTCCCTGTGGCATTGTCACACTTTCCTTAAAAACAACATACAACGGAGAATGAAAATTAAGACACAGTCTGTCGTCATGCATTTTTTTTAGTCTTTGTCATTTAGGTGACCATGAATACTCTTCTTCTGGCAGGCTTTCTTGGTTCTTTTTTCTTCCTTTTCTTTTGCGGTTTTCAGATTGTTGCATGACCTACCCGAACCTTAAACTCAGTTGCTAATAACTAATGAAGCAGTGTTGGTTCGGCCTACTGTTGCCTAAATCTTGCTAGTCATCATTAGAGTGGCGTATGGTGAGCTTGCCATTCATACAAGTGGCTCGTTAGTGAGTTGAGTGTGATGTTAAACTCCAGTGGGAGATTCGGAATATCCAACCGATCTTACAGGCATTCGGGCCTGTAAGGTCGGTCGGCTGTCACACAGGCACTTCGCAGGTGTCTGTGCTATGCCACTCACTCCTGGGGAGCCATTCTCGAACTCTCCATCTAATGGAGATGTGCATTTCGGTGGAGTGCATTCAGTTCCTTCAGAAAATGGCAAGCCATGACGTCAGCGCACTCTTGACCAAGCCGAAGCAGCGCACCTGCATAGCACACTCCCTGCGTTTTGGGTTGTCTAGGGTTAGAAGCATGCAGTATGCTTGCGCTTTAACACATGTGCTGGCTGGTAGATAGTTAAGGATGCCTATTGTCATAATCCACGAATCTGAGCCTACCTTAGCGTTCTGTATAAGATTATTTGAAAAGAAATTATCAGCCTAAATTCGAATATACAGTCGAACCCGCTTATAACAAACTCGAAAGTGTCGCGAAAAGTGGTTGCTATATCAGTAGTTCGTTGTATATGGACTCGCCTGTAAAAACGCGTGCTTAGCGGCCAAGCTGTTTTTCTTTTTTCTGTGCACTTTTATTAACATGCACCCAACCCCTCCGGTGACAAGCTAAGCCTTTTCGTGTCGTGAAGCGACGCCGGCTACGTGCTCACAAGTGAATTACCCGCCTTTGCAATGAACTGACACCGTTTCATTGAAGCACGGTACTGCCACCTGGAGCCGATCATCCCAGGCTAGTTGCGTGCAGCGCGTCACCTACTCGGCTCGCGGAGTCACTGCCGGGCCACTTGCTGTATGCCGTATGCGCGTGTTTGTACGTTCTTCGTGCTTCACTCCGTACCGTGCACGGGTACGGTGAGTAGCCTTTTCGTTCAACGCGGCGAGAACAAGCATTTTGCAAGCAACGCGCACTCTACATAAAAATAATGTAGAGTTGCTCTCGCGGCCCTGCACGACGATTCGCGGCACACTTGAGTTGTCACCTAGTCAAACACGCAGTATACGCTCGTTGTCAGTGCATCGACGTTTCTCGGTGCCCGCGCCGCTCAACAACAGCGAGCTACTTTCGTTTCTACAAAGCGACGCGCACTTTAAAGCAGTCTTGCACGACGCGGCGGCGAACTTGCGAACGGCAGCATGGCGCGCTCGTACCGCCGTCAGTCCGCAGTGTATGGTGTATACGCTACACGTGCAGCCAAGCAGATATCTACAGATGACTGTGATATAAGGTTGTCGGCTATAAGTCATAACTGCACGTTCATCGACGGCCGCCACCTCGCCTTAGCTCTTTTCTAATGCTTATCCGCGAAGGCATCGCCGCAATCGCGCGGAAATCGTTATCACCGATCCACCGGTCTCTGCCGTTACCGAAAAGATGGACGACCTTTTGCGGCACATTGTGGCGTCGACGAGCTTAAGGACGCAGTGAACCTTTATGCAGTGAAAGTTATCGCGGTTATCACTTCTTGCATTTATGCCTTCTTGCGTTCCAAGGCATTGTTTGGTTCATCGTAGGCGGTCGTAGCTGCAGAGAACGGCGTCAGGAAAGGTTACCGTGCGAAAGCTGACCGCAAGGCTTCATGCTGCCTCCCCCTTTTTTTTCCCTCACTGCCATTCTGCCACTGAAGAAAAGGCTGGAAAGTGAGCGACCTCGCTCCCAGGGTCCGAAATCTGCATGCGGTGCTCGGCGATCAGGGATATCTTAGTCGCAAGTAAACTGGAGCAGGGCTGCGCGAGCGCGCACCCCTCTCACGCTTTAGAAAGCCTGTTTTAACTTTCTGTCGCTTCGTATGTGCCATATTTTTACTGCGACCATGTCTGAAGTGTTTGTTGTAAAAGTAGGAAGAAGCTTTGAAAAATGTTTGCTATATGTGGACGCAGCTTCAATGGTTAGCATTGGAAAATTGTCAGTGCACCCAAATATGGTCATTATAACCAATAGATCGTTATACGTTGGATCGTTATAAGGGGGTTCGACTGTATACGGTGTTTGAAATTTCCACATCAGTGCCAAATAAATGTCCTTTGCATTGTAAAGCAACACACTGCACTCTCCACTAACCCCCCCCCCCCCCTTCCTGTATCCTGTGCCAAGCTCTCCCGCCTTGCAATATATTCACTAACCTCACCTTTCTGGCTGATAAAAAGAAATTGTTCAGTTTGCAGAAATTGAGCACCTGTGCCTAACCTGACTAACCGCACCTTATGTACTCGTTTTGGCTTTGTGTAACCCAATCCTCACCTTTCCCTGTAGATACGGTACTAACTTTTTCCTGCCTTGCTTCATTTCCCCTTCCCTCACCCTGGCCTCCTCACCTTGGCTTCCTCACCTTGGCTTCCTCACCTTGGCCTGCCGCTCCTAACCGCGCTTTGCTCTCCTGACGCTGCTGCTGCTGCTGTCATCACCGCTGCACCTTGGCTGCTGCCTCCTCCGCTCTTCCCTGGTGCTTTTGCCCCACGCTCTCGATGTGCCAATGAGCGGGGCGGGGGCACCCCTTGGCATCGCAATTTCCCTGTTGCTGCTGTGTGCGATGTCTGTGCAATTGTGGTGATTGGCGGCCATAGAAAAGGAGACGTCCCTCCCCCCACAACCAGAGCCGTGTTCCGTTCGCGGTGCCCGACAAGGTCCCCTGGCACCAGCTGGGTGAAGTGCTCAGCATGAAGTTTAAGTCGGCGACGGGGAGGGGCCTGTCTGAGGACAACTTGCGGTACCTGGCTGGAAAGATCTTCCGAGGTGAGTACGCACTGTCATGTTCATTTGATTTGGTTGTGTCAGAATACAATTTCAGCCATTTTTTTTTGCCTCCCACTCTCCCCACATAGCAGGGTGTTTTAGTACAGTTGAACTCTCATAAGAGGCACTTATGTTACAGACAAATGGATATAAGAGAGACTAGCGGGACTACATTGAAATAGGGGTTGATCAGAGAATGCTATACCCTGCGTATAGGAGACCACCTCTCATATAAGGGACAAGAACTGCCCCCTGGTGTGTGTCTCTTATGAAGGGGTCCAACTTAGAGGTGTGCATGGGCTCCGAAAGCTGCGTGGCCCACAGCTTCTCATCTTGGGCCGGGCCAGGCCCGGCCCGGCTCAGTCTGGCCGGGCTGGGCATGGGCTGCTTCGTTCTTTATCAGGCTCGCTGGGCCAAGTGCAAAGCCCGAATCCAGCCCAAAATGTAGACAATGTGCTGGAATTCCAAGCTTGCTATAGGCTTCCAAAGCAGCGTCAAGCGGCGCCACTGCTCTTATCGTAACTGGGAATATCCCTGGCGCGTCTCCGTTTGCCACAACACTGCTGCCCTGCTTCTGTGCACGCGCAGAGCTCTCGGACTGCATCTGTGGTGCCTCACAATGTAACTATTGCTGAGTAGCAGTGCTTTGGCCAAATGAGGAGCGCATGTGCGCACGTGTCCTTGCTGCCACCGCCAAATTCTGTGACAAACCGCCTTCGCCTGCAGCATCTATCCCCAGGTACGCATAGCTCGGCCACGTGAGCGTCACGCTCGAACTTGAGCTTGGGTTCCCTATGCTTGCGAAAAAGACATTGGCAATTCCGGCTACCAGTGCGAGCAGTGAATGGACCTTCAGTTTGGTGGGATGTGTGATGCAGGAGTATTGTACTTCACTGAAGCCCGAATCATTATTGGACAGCTTGTTATTTTTACACGACAACTTGTAACCTGTGTATATCGTGACTGTTGTGTCATGTGCTCATGTTTCACTTTGATATGTTGAATAAAATGCCACATTATTGGAAAACTATATTTTGTCTCCGCAGTAAACCTTCATAATTTGGGCCGGGCCGAGTGGCCTCGCAGCCCTTTAGTGTTGGGCTTGAGCGGGCCTTCGACGCAGTCATTGTGCCCGGGCCGTTCTCGGGCGCGGAAATGCGACCCGTGTACGGCTCTAGTTCAACTTTAGTCCCGGTTTACCATATTGTAAGTACGGCAACACTGTACAATCATCAGAAAATAGCTGCCGTTAGTCTGCAAGACCTTTAGCCTCTGTCATCTTATCCTGTTACCGTGTGCATTGAGCAACTCGCACAGTTAGACGTTTTTGGATCGTGGTACGCTAGCTTGGAACGGTAGTGCTGTAGCGTAAATGGTACAGTATTACAGGCGCACCTCAAACACAGTAGCGAGCCGAAGCGCAACTGCGCATGTCCTGTTCGCTGAGCTGCGAGTGCACGAGTGGGCTTGCGCCTCCGCTCTGCTCGGCACCTAGCCCATCATAACGTTGAGGCGTTGCAACGAGCGTGCAGAAGAATTTATAATGGTTGCCTGCATAAGACCAGCAGCACAGCCTGCAGTCTTTGTCCTTTTGTCTTAATACTGGGCAATGAAATTTGTTTCACACAGGTACGAGTGCTGTGAATTGTGACACAGCTACTATTGCGAAGAAGATCCCAGGTAACAACAGCAATTGTCAGGATATACAGGGACACTATTGGGCGCCTGCTGCACGAGCAGGCGCCCAGTAGCGATTTCATTGCTATTTAGCTAAGTGATTTCTCTGCTAAATAGCAGTACAGTCGAACCTCTTTATAAGAGACACTGATGTAAGAGAGAGTTGGATATACGAGACACCGCTGTGCCTACATTGAATTAGGTGTTCATCATGAAATGAGAATGTGGTACCCTGCTTATAAGAGACACCTCATATGAGGGACAAGAATTGCTCCCCAGCACTTGTCTCATATAAAGGGGTTCATCTTAAGAAGGTTTTGCAGGACAAGCAATGGGTGCATTGACACCCGCTGGGCTGACAATACTGCTGGCACAGAGTATCGTGTGCCATTTCAGTGAGTGCCCGAAACAATGTGACCTGTTCATGTTGATGAGTGTGGTGCTATTCAGATGATAATGATTTTAGTCCTGAAAGTTTGCAGCCAAAAACACAATACATTCACACAGTATCGTCATGAAATTTTGCCCACGAGGGTGTCACGAGTGAGTGCCAGGCGGCCAAAAGACGACGACGGCGAAGTTCTCAAAACATTCGAAGCGGCACGAGCGCGTGCACGGAAGATTCGACAGAGCTCGAGGCACGCGAACCGAGCCATGAAGGAGGACGAAGAGCAATGAGCTGGGATTGTCTTCGTGGGCTCGGCAGAGGAAGGTCGCATCGCCAGCAGACGCACTGGTGACGGCAGCGACGGGCGTTCGGGTCTGCGGACGGTGACGCGGGCGTCCCGAGGTGAGGCCGGCGAGATCGACGACGTTCGAGCAAGGCACCTCGGCGACGCAGTGGCCGCGCCCCGCAAGTACGGACGTTCCCGGCGCAAAACCCCTCCCGAAGCAAGCCACCGAGGTCAATCAACGGAGGGCCACGTCAGCGGTGGAACGCCAGGCTTGGCGAAGGAGCCGACAACGACGTTAGGCCTAGCGGGCTTAGCCGTCAGGAGAGCGGAGTGCCTGCTTGTGAACACGCAACGACGATTGGCGCATTGTGCTACGGCGTGGGCCAGGTCAAGTTAAATGACCGGACGACGTAGACACCAGACGGGACTTTGCCTTTGCACCAAGTCATCAGAAATGACAAGTAAGGCCGGTCCGCCGTGTTAGTTATAAGACTGGAGCAGGCTAGAGGTTATTTAGTTATGTACTGAGTTGAGAGGCTGAAGTTCATAGCGATTGTATTTTGTACATTTGTATATTTTAGAGTGCTAAGTTTTCCTTTTTTGTTGTTTGATAAAAGTTGTCAGTGCTATACCCCGAGTCTTGACTGAGTCCATCGCACCGGGCCACACGAAATTCGTGACAATTGGCGAGTCTGCCAGGATACAACTTCCTGCCCGTTACGGATTTCGGAGCTGTGGCAATGGACTTCGTCAAGATTCTGAGCTTAGCGAGAGACCGAGGTTATTCAAAAGAAGAGGCATTGGAGTTTCTCGGAATGGAGCAAGAGCGTGTTCGAAAAGAGAGGGAGCGCGCGCGAAAAGAGCTCGAAGAAAAACTTGAGGTAAAACGTGCTGAAGCACGTGAAGCACATGCTAAAGAGAAAGAACAGCTCGAGCGCGAACTGAGGTTGGCAAAAGCCACAGACGTTAGACCGGACGTAGGAATGCCAAGGGAGGATTTACCTCGGGAATTGAAATGTCCTGATGTTCACAGCTGCGACCATGTTGAACAGATTACTAGCGACCATTGGAGATGCGTAAAGGAAAGTGGGCTAGTAATTAGCAAGGAAAATGAGATCTCAGATTCATCATGTAGTAGCAATATTGAAAGTGTTAGTGCATGGCACGTCAATTGTGTAAATCAGGGAGCAGAGGAAACGATCGCGCTTGAGCCAGTCTTTTCAGAACGTGCTGAACGGGAGAGTAGTCCACCACTCAAAGTTACTTATCTCGAAGAAACAAACATGGGGCATGCACCAGGGAGGTTTATACCGGAGAGTGTGACGTTCATTGTCTTTGCTGACGCTCACGGTGCCTCTCAGTTAAAGCAAAGTAGAAAGAAAACCGTCCCCAAAACAAGGTACAGATGCATGGGTGCTAAAAGAGCTGTGCCAATGCTCAGCCGAAAACGTTTAGTTAGGACGCACCCCAGAAGAGTAGTATGGATGAGGCGTTTGATGATTGTTAAAAGCAGAAATGAAGGCAGCGTTTGCAGTGGGCGTTCGCGAAGACGCGCAGTACGACGACGCAAAATAAAGTCGCGAAAGACGCGCACTGTTAGAAGACTTAGAAGTGTGAAATGTTTCAGTCGTGGACATGCAATGGAAAAGAGTGAGGTGGGGATGTATTAAAAGTTTCGCATAGAGAGTTACAGTTTGGTGTGGACTTACGCAAGTTTGTTTTAGACAAGGTTATTTGGAACAATGTGAACTGTGACTACTGGTAGCGTTTTGTGTAGCGTTTCCGAAACTGTGTAGTGGTCAGCGTTTTGTGAGTCGTGGCGGCTATCAGTGAAAAGTGTGTGCGCAGTGTAGTTCAAAGCAAGCAGACGCAACTCAAGTTACACCCCAAGTTCAGGACATAGAAAAGCAGTTTTTTGGGAAAAAACTCTTCGAAATGGTGGCGTATGTCACGAGTGAGTGCCAGGCGGCCAAAAGACGACGACGGCGAAGTTCTCAAAACATTCGAAGCGGCACGAGCGCGTGCACGGAAGATTCGACAGAGCTCGAGGCACGCGAACCGAGCCATGAAGGAGGACGAAGAGCAATGAGCTGGGATTGTCTTCGTGGGCTCGGCAGAGGAAGGTCGCATCGCCAGCAGACGCACTGGTGACGGCAGCGACGGGCGTTCGGGTCTGCGGACGGTGACGCGGGCGTCCCGAGGTGAGGCCGGCGAGATCGACGACGTTCGAGCAAGGCACCTCGGCGACGCAGTGGCCGCGCCCCGCAAGTACGGACGTTCCCGGCGCAAAACCCCTCCCGAAGCAAGCCACCGAGGTCAATCAACGGAGGGCCACGTCAGCGGTGGAACGCCAGGCTTGGCGAAGGAGCCGACAACGACGTTAGGCCTAGCGGGCTTAGCCGTCAGGAGAGCGGAGTGCCTGCTTGTGAACACGCAACGACGATTGGCGCATTGTGCTACGGCGTGGGCCAGGTCAAGTTAAATGACCGGACGACGTAGACACCAGACGGGACTTTGCCTTTGCACCAAGTCATCAGAAATGACAAGTAAGGCCGGTCCGCCGTGTTAGTTATAAGACTGGAGCAGGCTAGAGGTTATTTAGTTATGTACTGAGTTGAGAGGCTGAAGTTCATAGCGATTGTATTTTGTACATTTGTATATTTTAGAGTGCTAAGTTTTCCTTTTTTGTTGTTTGATAAAAGTTGTCAGTGCTATACCCCGAGTCTTGACTGAGTCCATCGCACCGGGCCACACGAAATTCGTGACAGAGGGTGTCATTTTAGCAAGGTAAATAATGTAGACATAAAAATTGCTGCAGACTGGACAAACGTTTATGCAGGACATACATATAACATGTGTTTATTTATATGATTTCTGCCAACTTTGAAAACTGTGAGCAGAAATATAAACCTGCAAATTAATTAGTTGGAGTTCCGTGCTTTTGTATATGGGGACATTATTTCTGAATAGTGCATGGTTGTTTTTGGCTTGGTACAGTTTGTGTGCTTATATGTATACCAAGATGACTGTGTGGGTTCATGTAGATCATGCAGACACCATGAAACATTGATGTTTCTCCACATTGGTTAGAAAACTTATTGTTGACTTATGTGCTTCTGCAACAACGATACCAATGTTGGTATCTTGCAGTGAGCTGTTTGTAACAAGTAAGTTGATAAGGGTTTTGTGGTTTATTATTATTAGCACAAGCATAATGGTACATATGTGTGAAAATAAGACACCGCAAATGTGAACTTATATAAGAGGAGACATTTTGGGGCTTTTTTAATTTATTAAACCTGCTAATGACCTTATGTTAGATGGCAAATAATTCCGAGATGAGATGGCTGTGAAGGACAAGGTTTTCATTTTGTAATTAGCACGAACTTATGGTAATAGCAAACAGCCATTGGACGTTAAGAAAATTTTATTAGTATTTTGTGATGAGTCTCTGTTAATGGGTTCTGAAGGTAATTGACAATAATTATTTTGAAAAGTAAACAGACACAATTGTATTGCATTAGCTTGCTCGGGGATAAAATTTTGTTTCTCCTTAGTAATATGACAGCATTAGGAAGTTGAAGACTAGAGGTAATGATACAGGCTGCTTTGTTCTGGATGTGTCACGCTTGAGAGAGATGTGTTGGTATTTTGAGCACCGTGAAATCCCGAGCAAGCGCCCCCTCTATGGTGAAAGATAATCTGACAAGATTTAGGGGTTTTGTTTATGTTTAATGGCGCAAGGGCCAATTGATGGCCAAAAGATTTAGGGGAGGGGGCCCTTGCTCGGTCATGGATCAAAATTCAAGATGGCGGCGAAAGAGCCGCGTGTGATTCCAGTGAAATGCATTATTGAATACGCATGCATTCACTGTCGTTATTAGCCCTTGGCAAGTGAATAAAAACACTGATTGGAGCAGTGAAAATGGTGGGATGGCAGGGAGGGCGCTTGCTCGGTCATTGGCAGATATTTCAAATCTCCAGAAAAAGGCAGAGGGCCGCTTCCTCGGGATTTTATGGTAGTTTGCTTAGCGAGTTTCTTCGAGTAAATGCCTATTCTGACATTGAAAGTGTGGATGCCCAAGTTTAATTGAAGCTTGGTATGTACATCAGGCCAACCGATTAAGGACGGCAACAACACACTCGTCAGCTGGTCTCAGTTCTGCAAGGAGCCGTTACCAGAACGGAACTTCACTTTCTGGGAGTGGTTTTATGCCATCATGAAAGTCACCCGTGAGCACCTTCGAGCATTGTGGAACGACAGGTATGTGCGACTTCATAAGCTTTATTGTTTGTTGGTGCATGCTGAAGTGGGAACAGAAAAATGTGCTGATTCCTGTAGTTCTCACGCGTTTACTGAAAGTGAATTTGTTGGGATATTGCGTAGCCACTCGATAAACACATTGTCAATCCTGAAGGTATGAAAAGAAGCCTTCACTGCATCCATCAGATCCAGGAAAATGACTGTTGTCTTCTAAAGATGGCAACAGAACACTTTTACGCATAGTATTCAGTGATTTCATTGTGTATGCTTGTAAAATATGTTAATTTCCATGCTGTGCCAGTGGCAACAGCTCATTAAATGTCTCTGCATTATCAGAGTAATTCTCACTCTAAGAGTTGCAGCATTTATCAGGGTGCAGCCACTGTACAACATACTCGCGATTGTAGCTTAGAAAGATATAAATGATGAAAAAATGACTGGGAGTGTTTTCTGCAACCTTGCCTGATGTAACAGCGAAGGCATTGCAGTAACCGTGAAGGCATCCAATCAGCACTTTGTGTAAAGTACACTTTTGATACAATCCGGAGCTTCATCAGAGCATATGTCTAACGTTGCGATATCTGCTGACCCAACAGTGGGAAAGTCACGTCGCGTTGTTTCTTGACAGCAAATGCAGGCAAACGGAAATTTGGCCTTTGCTATGATAACTTATCTTACCTTATGCAGCAATAAACTACATTTTGTGAACTCAAGGTACAGGACCTGTCACTCCCAACTTTAAGTATACGAGGCACAGGGTTGCCAAATCAAAAGATGCGAGTTTGAAGGTGCAGCAGCGTTTCTTCCAATGCATTCTGTCTGTTTAGCAGTAGCGATTTTTTTCAGACAAGTTACATTTTCGGTGAACAGCAAATGGAAAAATTGTCTATAAGTATACATATGCTTGTTGCATTAAAAGGCACTTAATCAGTCTGGATGACGTTGATGAATTATGGCATGAAATAAGTACCAAATGGCAATTTAAAAGCTCTACCTTTGTGCATTTTGTTGTTCTACTTCAAGTTGTGTTTTGCAAAGCCTCACTCTCTCTCTTGTATTTTCCTTGCCTCTCTTTCCATCCTCCGGTAGTGTGGTGTGGGGCTTTGTTGGCCGCCGCGAGGCAGACGAAATGCTTCGACAAGGCTGCAACGGGACATTCCTGCTGCGTTTCAGCGACTCTGAGCTGGGCGGCGTCACCATCGCTTGGCTCCACGAGGATCCTCAGCAAGGTATGCACGACAAGCAGTGTGGTTAGTTTCTGCAGCTGTGGCTTTCTGCAATTTTCGCATCACAAATTTTAGGGAGGACAAGCGGCTTGACTTCCGAATGATCATGCGTGCCACGGTATGACTGGTCTGTATTGAGGTGACATGCCTCTGTTGGAGTCGGCTTGCTGGCACTCGGACATGTGCTGAAATGTGATCGTTGAGCTAAAAATTTACAGAGAAAGTGGGGGATTTCACTGGCCAGTGCACCCAGCAAGAATGACAGTCTGAGAGCTGCTTGCCAACTGTGCAGCTGATTCTGAATGGCACAACTGATGTCTGTAACAAACATTCTGTGAAAGCCTTCCTCAGTTGACTCAGCCGAATGATGCACCCTCCCCTAAAAGGGGTTCCCTTATATCCCAACTTTTCTGCCGTCTGTTATGTTATGCCATTGACAACAAGAGTAAATGAAAGTGGTGCTCACCGGAAGTGTGCTTGTACATAAGATCAATTGGTCACATCTACTTTCATTAGCCTGGCATGCGCTCATCCAAATTGGCGAGTTTTGCAGTGTGGTGCAAGGTATAGCTTAGTTGCATAGCCATTTTAAAAGCTGTTGACGCTGCAGGGGCGTAGCCACGGGGGGGTTGGGGGGGGGGTGCAACCCCCCCCCCCCAAATTTTTCAGTTTTGCTTGCGTATATGTACATGTGCACATGCAAACACACGCACGAACATACATAAAGTATGGTAGAACCCCCCCCCCCCCCCCCCCCCCCGAAAAAAATTTCTGGCTAAGCCCCTGTGACGCTGATAAAGCTTGTGGCGAAATTTTGTTAACACTGTCTGACCCAACAAAGTGCACATCATTTGACTGCTGTTGCCACTTACATTTTGCTTAATTTCTTGTCATAAACGTTTTAGCTGCTGCCTAACTGCCATAAAAGAAAGTTGCCCAGTGCAGGGTTATGTTATGATTGACCAATTTTTCTAACAACTTTTCACCACCCTGCTGGACCGGTACTTATATTCATAAGTCGGCACACTCACTCAGACTCAGATCGAGCCGTGAGTCTGGTTGATGAAAATTTTGGTGAGTCTGAGTCGAAGTGAGCCTTAAAGGCAAAATATATTTCATGACTGAGTCTGAGTGAACTCCACAATTTTTATTGACCTATGCGCATATTGGAGTATTCCAGCATAAATCCATACTTGGGCTGTGTTGCTTAGTTTAGTCTATGCCAGTAGGTGCAGAAAACTGTAAATCCTGTAGATTATTGTGGTACTATGATCAAAACATACATTCACGTTCAGGCCTTTTGTCTCTTGTCTTTTTGTAGACTCAAAAGAAGTGATAATGATCCAGCCGTTCACGAGCCGAGACTTCACAATCCGAAGCCTGGCGGACCGGGTGAGCGATCTCCAGCAACTCACCTTCATGTACCCCGACATACCCAAGGATCAGGCGTTCGGGAAGTACTACACTCCTGTTACAGGTAGGTTGATGGGGATAGTTCATGAATTCATATAGTAAACACTTAATTGAGGTACAGTCAAACCTTGTTAATATGTACCCGCTTTAGACGTACTAACGGTTCAAACGTAGTTGCGACGAATCCCTGGCCGAGTCTCGTAGAGCCTAATGCATTCGCTGACCACTTAAGCTGTAGTGCTTCGTCCTATGCTTACCGGTTAGTGCGTACCGCAGTAACTTTTTGTGCCATAAAAGTTTACTGCGCCACTGAACTTGCCAACGCCACAATGTGCTGCAAAAGGTTTTCCGGCTTTTCGAGAAGTGTGGAGATAGGTCGATAGATTATTCCAACTTCTGCGCGATTGCAGCGATGCCTTTACGGGTAAGCATCGGGAAAGAACGAAGTTGAGGTGGCGGCCACCGACGAACATGCCATATTACTTATCACAGATCGATACAGAAGTATCTTCAGCTATCTGCTCGGGCGCGCGTCTGGCATAGCGCTGCTTTAAGCCTACTGCACGCTTTCAATAGGCGGCAATATGAATGCGCTGGGCCGCCGATCGCTGCCGCCTTGTGCGCGGCCGTGTTCAAGCGCGCACCGCTTTGTAGAAACGAAAGCAGATCCTGTTGCGGAGTTGAGCATTGCGGGTCGCAGATGCTACGAAACCTCGCTGCACTGGCGCAATCACACTAAATGCACGCATACGGTACAGCAAGCATAGCGCTGTTGTAACCATACTGCATGCTTTTATTGGGCGGCAACCCAAACGCACCTCTGTCCGCTGCCAGGACCGCTAGAGCATTGTGAAGTGCACATCACTTGCAGGAAGCTTGTAATTGCCGCGTTAACCCAACAAGCTACTTGCTGCATCTGTACACAGTCTGGAGCAGAGTGGGTACGAAGAACACTCCTACGGAAAATGCATGCGTACGGTGCAGCAAGCTGCCCGATAGTGAAGGCGTGAGCCGAGTTGGTGATGCGCTGCACGCAACTAGCCAGGTGACGATCGGCCCCATGCGCCCATACTGTGTTTCAATGAAACTGTGTCAGTTTTCGCTTAGTAGCAGATCGTGGTACAGACACGTATACAAGTATTGTGCAAAGCTGATGCTGTCTGTCCTATCGCTATGTCAGTCGCTGCGTATTCCGGATCCTGTAATAGTTTTGAAATGCTCCTTGGCGTCGCCACCGTGCACTATCGAACGGTCGTGCACGAGTGCCAGAATCTTTTCTGCACCTCGGCAGAAAGAAAAAAATGCCTTGTGGTGGATACTTTAGGCAATACAGTAGACTCCCGTTAAGACGAACTCGAAGGGGCCACGGTCATCTGTTCGTCTTATCAGGAGTTCGGCTTATCAGAAGTGCCCCTAAAAAGAGACATGGTAACATGCCAAGTGCATCCAAATATGTTACTTGAAAACACTGAATGGAGTAGGCCTACAATGGCGGCAAAAAGACATGAAAAAGCATTTATTTGGCTCATCTAGATAAAAACTATGCCTTCAAGCAGAGTACTTACACGAATCATATGAGCACCTGATTTCGCGGGTTCAAAAATAAAAAAAAATTCATGTACATACTGCTACCACATTTTAATGATAAAACTGTAGCACGCTCCTATGTTGACGATTACAAAAAAAGAGAGAGAGAGAAGCACAACTTTCTTTCAAAGAATGTAAAATTTATTGTCCTGGCAGTTCGTTTTCTTCTGTGAGCCTGTTTTGCTGGCTCTAAAATCACTTCTGGATGGGCCTCGGTCGCGTGCTGTTGCCTTGACAAAGTCATTATACGCTGAGTTGCTTAAGAAAGTCTGCAAGGTTTTCTTCGAGGTCCGGATGTTTTGCCGTTTTTGGCCCGTAGTAACTTTTCCTGAACGACGTGCAGCTGAAGATATCCCATCGGGCTACTCACGGTCACAAGCCTCACCACGAAAAAGACACAACGCAGCTATATTCACTGTGCAAAATAGCCTTCCCTTGTCGTGCGCTTCCATAATCAAAATGGCTGATCACAATTTGCACTTCACTGGGAACAGATACAACGCACACAGGCCCTATGCGAACCAACGCGAATTGACCACAAAATACAAAATATATGTGCTGGGCCGCCTGTTGTCGCTTTTTTTTTTTCCCACTCCCCTTGCGTTTGCCCCTCTGACCACAGCGGAGGGGCCCCAAGCTCTTGTGTTCTTCTGTTCTCCTTTGTACTCCAGCTGGGAAACTGAAGAACAGGAGGGGAATACAATGGCTTGGGGGTCCAAGTTGTAAATCCCCCTACTCTTTTTGTTGCTTTCTTTGCCGGCACCTCCCCCACCCACAGGCCTGAATGCCCAACCAAGACTGCAGCAGAATGACCACCGCGAGAGTTCGTCTTAACAGAATAATACACTTAGGCGGTTCGTCTTAAGCGAATTTTTTTTGCATTGAGTCTATGGGGAACCAAACAACCGGTCCTGTGTTGTTCGGCATAAGCGAGAATTCGTCTTAACCGAGTTCGTCTTAACGGGAGTTCACTGTATTTGCTGTAGCGCTCTATTTATTTCTTTGTTGACGGCGATGGCACACGCCAGAAGATCCAAATTTGTACTTGGTGGCTAATGCGTACTACCGTTTAGTGCGTAGTTATGCCGCGTTCCCGGCAGGTACATATTAACGAGGTTTCACTGTATCTATGATGACAGAAAGTTGAGCTGGTCAGCAGGGCATCTGTGTTACAAAAGAAGTTAGGTGTGCATACACAGACACGAGTAGAGGGAAACCCACCACACGTACTTTGTTTCAGTTGTCTAAAAAAAAAGAAAAAGAAAAGTTTAGCCTTTCTTCGAAGACAAAGTTTGAACTTTAAATTGTGAAACAGCATTCCTGTTGCCCTGGAACATGCTTTGTGAAGTCTTTGAAGGAAGTATTACCTTGTTTTTGGGATATGAAACCTCCTTGCTGTACTAACCTCTGTACACTTTGTTTTTTTCCTTTTCTTCCTCAGACACTCAGCCTGCCATCAGCAATGGCTACGTCAAGCCAGTCCTTGTCACTCAGATACCAGGGTGAGTAGTTAATAACATGGCTCATTTGTTCTCCTTCCCTTGATTGTCACAACGGGCTGGCAGTGTTACTATAGGCTAACATCCTGGTCACTTTTTAATGCTGTAATTTTAATCACGCTTATTGGTACGGTATTCAGAATGCTGTCAGCCAGGTGTGTACACGGAATTGCAAGTGTACAGTACTAAGCAGCATAAGGCTTCCATGTCGAAGTGATCCAATGTACAGTAACCTGGGAGGTTATTGGCATTTGCCTGTGTGTGGCGGTGAAGCTGTGTCCCAGTGGAAGAGCATCTGCCTTGTATATGGGAGGTTGTCAATTCCAGTGAAAGTGTGATATTTTTAAGCTCAGTAAAGATGTTATTCAGCCTCAGTCTTGGCCACCTGAAAGTGGGGATTGTGCAGCTATTTTTTAGTGTCCATCTCTAGGGGTTTCTTTCCCATTGCCAGACAGCCTTTTTTTGTGAAACATCTGCTATGCATTGATTCAACAGAAGTCTTGTAAGTAGGTTTTATTACAGAATATTCATATAAAACTATGGAATTGGTAGCAGTGCAGCAGATAACTGCGAGCAGCTAAAAAAAAAGATATATGGGTTGGCTACAGCAGGTTGGCATGCTGCAGCAGTTCACCCAATGAAAGAAAGCCTTTTTGTTCTTTTTTTGTGGTGAAATCCCGTTACTTTAGATTGCTCTTGCTGGGAATTTGTCCTTTTCTTCAGCGAGTTCAGGACCACTTTTTTTTTTTCGACTTTTAAATCGTAAAGAGGGAGCTCAGTGATTCCTCTTACATGAAACGACGCTCTTTTGAATTGGTGATTGTGGTATCGGACGTCGAACGCGACGCCCGGAGAACAAAGGGCACGGCGCCCGAAGCGCCGGCCGGGAGGAAGAACAGCAGCACCCGGTAGCCACCAAAACGTTACACCAAAAGAGGGGGGGATGTTAAGGTGTCTACTGTTAAGGTTGTATACAGTGTATTTGTCATTAATCGCTGTATAAGGATTTAAAGGCCACATGTCCTTTTCATTCTAGGGGGGGATGATGTGGTATGTGAGTTCCAGTTTCGGTTTCTTAAAAAGTATTTTTGCCCTTAGGGGCGCCACCATGTACATATATGCGCGGCACTGTGTGAAATAAATGAGTTCCTGCTTGGCTACCGGCTGCTGCTGTTCTTCCTCCCGGCCGGCGCTCCGGGCGCCGTGCCCTTTGTTCTCCGGGCGTCGCGTTCGACGTCCGATACCACAGTGATCAAGATAGCTCACAAGATTAGTGAGAGGTCGTAGTGTTTCGTACTGCTGCCTGTACAGTTATTGTTGCTTATCACTTTCCACACAGCAACAACAAAAACTCCAAAACTGAACTGTGCCGCGGCGTAGACTGTGCGATACCAGCAATACGATGTGCTAGGATGCCCATATGCTCTCCTCCAGTGCTTTGGTGGGGAGGCGGAGAACACACGTTCATCATGCCCCGCCCCCCTCGCATTTTAGGAAAAGACTGCGCTCTGCGGCGTGCAATTTGAAAATGCATTTGCAAAAACTGCGTGTAACTGAAACGTCTGACAACTGGCACCAGCATTAGTTTCAATTTATTGCAGCAACTTAGTTTTTGCAGCAGCCATGAAACTTCACTATATAGAAATTGTGGATAAGCACGCTTTATTAAAAATAGAAATACAGTAGAACCCCGCTGATACGTTTTTGAAGGGACCGTAGGAAATAAACGTAAGAGACGGGAAACGTAAGAGCCGAAAAACAGGAAAAACGGCAAAATATTTAGTGGTACAGAATTTTATTTCAATTCTTACGAGCAGCACGAAAATTGGCGCGCTCAGCCGCGATCTAGCTCGATGGATAGAAACGCGGAGCTTAGGACGGCCTCATCCACAGAAATGTAATCAACGTATGTGATTTTTTTAACACCAACAGCTGTAGGCATGAAAGAACTAAGCACACGCAATCACGACCGGCGCGGCGAGTCCGACCGCGAACCGCACGCACGACTATAGTGTCAACCAGCTCGAACTCCTCCCGTTCTCCGACAAATAACGATGATGATGAGTCTACGCCAACGCGATGGCAGAAGTGAATGCCAATCTCGAAGGCCTTGCTTTCGCAAGCAATTACGTCATACACGCCATGTTTGTGCAATACAAATCTCAAAGGCTATGCTTTTGTCAATAGTAAATGCCAATCTCGAAGGCCTTGCTTTCGCGAGCAGTTACGTCATAGACGCCATCTTTGCAATTTTAATCTCGAAGGCCATGCTTTTGTTTGCATCAATTGAAAGATTCTGTTGCTTGCGCCTCTCATGCGGCTAATATTACGGTCAAACGAGGCCAAGCTGCGTGAAAATGCACCATGGCCGCTCTCTTTGGTAGTCACTCGGTCGGCTCCGAGCGCACTTCGCGACGTATCATACGGGAACGGTCCGACAGTTACGACGTAACAGCGGGGTTCCCAATACATTGTATCCTATGGGAGCTATGCCGGGACCGGCGGAAAACGACGTAACAGCCGGGAAAACGCAGCAGTGAGGAACGTAACAGCGGGGTTCTACTGTACATGGTGTTTTATGGACGTGAACTTACAAAAAAGTTACATACTTCATTTTATTGTTGTATTTTGTTATACAGTCGAACCCATTTATAACGAACTCGAAAGTGTCGCGAAAAGTGGTCGTTATATCAGTAGTTCGTTGTATATGGACTCGCCCTTAAAAACGTGCGCTTAGCGGCCAAGCCGTTTTTTTTCTTTCTTTGTGCACTTTTATTAAAGTGCTAACAACCCCTTCGGTGACAAGCTAAGCCTTTTCGCGTCGTGAAGCGACGCCCGCTGCGTGCTCACGAGTGCGCCCACTGCGTGCTCACGAGGCAATGAGCTCACGCAGCTCATTGCCTTTGCAATGAGCTGACACCGTTTCACCGAAGCGCGGTACCGCGACGTGGAGCCGATCATCCCTGGCTAGTTGCGTGCAGTGCGTCGCCTACTCGGGTCGCGGAGTCACTGCCGGGCCGCTTGCTGTATGCCGTATGCGCGCGTTTGTACGTTCTTCGTGCTTGCTTCACTCCGGACCGTGCACGGTTGCGGCGACTAGCCTCTTCGTTCAACACGGTGAAAACAAGCATTTTCCAAGCAACGCGCACTCTACGTCTCCGCGATGCTCTCGCGGCCTTGCACGACGATGCGCGGCGCACTTCAGTTGTCACCTAGTCAAACACGCTGTATACGCTCGCTGTCAGTGCATCGACGTTTCTCGGTGCCCGCGCCGCTCAACAACAGCGAGCTACTTTCGTTTCTACGAAGCGACGCGCACTTAAAAAAAAAAAAAAGCGGTGTCGCACGACGCGGCGGCGGCGAACTTGCAAACGGCAGCATGGCGCGCTCGTACCGCCGTCAATCCGCAGTGTACGGCGTACGCCACACGCAAAGCCGAATATCTACAGATGACTGTGATAAGGTTGTCAGTTATAAGGCATAATGACACGTTCATCGACAGCCACCACCTCGCCTTCGTTCTTTTCTGATGCTTATCCGCGAAGGCATCGCCGCAATCGCGCGGAAGTACAGTCAAACCCCGCTACAACGAAATTGACGGTGCTCGGAAAAATGTTCGTTGAAGCGAACATTTCGTTGTAGTGAAATCGAAAAAAATATGGCTGACCTGAGCTAGTAGAACAGTGAAACTTTTATTTCCAATATTCAAAAAGTGTCTGCTGCTTCCTTTGCGTCCCCAGCAGCGTTACGACGCAATTCTCATATATCGACGCCACATTGAAAAGCACGCGGAAACAACGGCTTCCGCGAACGAATCAAACAAGCATGGGCACGCAACACGAACTGCACAGTTGCACCAACACGCTAACACTAGCTATTCGCCGACAACGGCGACATGCAGGCGTGCTATCGTGGAGCGATGACTTACGCCTTATTCTATGCTATTCTTATCCACCACTCGCGGCTGGCTGATTCCGTTGATAACGTGGACGAATTGCTGCTCCGACCACCGGTCGCACTGGCCAAGCGCGAAAAGCACGATAAGCATTGGCATTGGAAAAGGCACCATTCCGCGACTGCACCCCAGGGGTGCAATCGCGGAACAATGCTATTTCCGATTCCATGCCATATTCTATGCTACTCTTATCATCCACCACTCACGGCTGGCTGATCGCGTTGGTAACGCGGACGAACCGTCGTTCTGACCACTGGCCAAGCGCGAAAAGCACGAAAGGCATTGGAATCGGAAATAGAATCGTTCCGCGATAGCACCCCAGGGCTGCTCGCGATAACGCGGATGTGGCGGTTGTACCGTCGCTCTGACCACTAGCGAAGCGCAAAAAGCACAAAAAGTATTGGAAAGGCATCCGAAAAGCTATCGTTTCGCGCAGTTTCGCGATCGCACCCCAGTGTCGACAACTGAGCTTTGACTTCGGATTGTCTGCGACTCAGAAGCAACTCAAGCCAGTTTCGCAAGGGCAGTCTGATCGCCGTCGCTATCAAGCAATGGCGGCCCCCATGCTCAGTCAACAGCGGCGGTTTCTGGTGGTTCCAACACGCGATTCAGACTTTGAATTCGTATTTTATGTTCTAAAATGCATCAAAATGTCCGAGATTGTGTTTATTGCACGGTAAATTAAATTTTTGAGCCCCGAATGGCATCGTCAAATTTCGTTGAAGCGGAACGGCAGCAGAAAAAGTGTTCGTTGTGGCGAGCATATTTATGCATTGACTCCTATGGACTGTTGACGGGGAACCGAGAATTTTTCGTTGTACCGGAAATTTTGTTGAAGCGGAGTTCGTTGTAGCGGAGTTCAACTGTAGTAATCACCGATCGACCGGTCTCTGCCGTTACCAAAAAGACGGACGACTTTTCGCGGCACATTGCGGCGTCGACGATTTTAGGGACGCAGGGAACCTTTTTGCGATGGAAAGCTGTCGCGGTTATCACTTTTTGCATTTATACCTTCTTGCGTTCCAAGGCATTGTTTTGTTCATCGCAGGCGGTCGTAGCTGCAGAGAACGGCGTCAGGAAAGGTTACCGTGCGAAAGCTGACCGCAAGGCTTCATGCTGCCTACTATTTTTTTCCCTCACTGCCATTCTACCACTGAAGAAATGCCTGGAAAGTGAGCGACCTCGCTCCCAGCATCCGAAATCTGCGTGCGGTGCTCGCCGATCTGGGTATCTTAATCGCGAGTAAACTGGAGCGGGGCACGCGCGAGAGCGCGCCCCTGTCACGCTTTAGAAGGCATGTCTTAACTTTTTTTCGCTTCGTATGCGCCATGTTTTTACCGCGACCGTGTCCGAAGTGTTCGTTGTAAAAGTAGGAGGCTTTGAAAAATGTTCGCTATATCTGGACGCAGCTTCAATGGTTAGCATAGGAAAATCGTAAGTGCACCCAAATATGGTCGTTATAACCGATAGATCGTTCTATGTGGGATCGTTATAAGTTGGTTCGACTGTACTATTGAGGTTTAAAGGGGTCATGAACCACTTTTCCAAGTAATGATCTAATGACGTTAGTATCGGAGTTTACTGCCTCCCGAATCGATTGCCGCAGAAATTTCTCGAATCCATCAAGAATCAGCGGAGTTATGGGGGTTTGGCGCACGCTCTCAGCGCTTTCTCTCTTTTCTCGTGCCGACGAGCGCACTGGAAGCTAGACAGGGAGGGATGGCACGGGGGTAAGAAGTCACGTCAACGCGCGTCATGAAACGCGATCGCTCTCTCGCTGTGATTCGCATGCGCCAGTGCGGCTACCGTGTAAAAATAGCAGACTGAGAAGTAAGCGCGCGGGCAAGTGGTGGCACCCCGTGGCAAGAAGCGCATCTCATCCGGCTATCGGCCAATAAGCATGCTATGTCTCCGCGACGTACGCATGCAGACGCCCCACCCACCGACGAGAGTGAGAACCGGCCTCTGAAAAGAGGGCGCCTGAGGAAACGGCAAATTCGCGCTCCGCTTGTGGGGTTTACGCGACGCGCACGACTGTAATATTTTGCAGAGCAGTTCATAGCCCTGTCAGCTTTCCGCAGGTTGTGTTTTTTCAACAAGCCCAAGAGGTGCTTCATGACCCCTTTAACGGTGCAAATATCTGTGGATTTTGTGGCGATGAACTATTAGTAGTGTCTCTTTGTGTCTACTTTGTTTTCTCGTGCACATTTAATTTGCACTAAGTGCCCATTTAATATTCACTAAGTGAACATAGTGATTATGCAAGACGAATTAGCTCAGTAATCAGTCCTACTAAAAAAATGGGCAATTTGTGCACTGTGGGGTGCAGTGAAAGCTATGGGTGTTGCACCAGCAGTGAAAACCAGCTGCGGTGTCATTGCTGCTGTTCACGGTAAGCTGGCCCAACCTGAACATAAAGTACCGTATTTACTCGAATCTAACGCGCACCTTTTTTCCGGTAAAATGAGTCCAAAAATCGCATGCGCGTTAGAATCGAGTACCGAAAAAAAAAAAAAAAAAAAAACTCGGGTTATCGTATTGCCATCGGCATTTCAAAATGGCCGCCTCCTACGCGCCTTGGCCATTTGTGCCATTATTGTTTCAGTTCGTACGTGTGATGAGATTGTCATCCCGTTCTGCGTTCGCATCGACGGCATGGAAGTGCCGACTCCAAATACTCGACGAGTGCACCACGATACCGCATTTAAAATAATAGTTATTACATGTGCAGAGACGGACGGAAATCGGGCCGCATTGCGGTCGTTCGGAGTTCCGAAAACGTGCGTGCGAGACTAGCGCAAACAGAAGCAGAAGATTTTTTTACAGCAAAGCTTCACGAAAAGGTTTCAGTGGACCAAAGCAGGGCCGGTTTCCCGAAATCGAAGTGCGTTGACAGTGACAAGGAGTTGTCCAACAGCGACGAGGACTGATCCATTACGCGACTCGTATCGCCGCCGTAGTGGTGACAGTTTTAGCGGCAAGGCCCGCTTTTTGACTTAGTGTTTTACTTTTTTGAAACTTTAGTTCTTTAAAACCCAAATGCTTGTCCTTCTGAATGCGCGAAGTTTGACTCCTGCGGACATTTTTTTGTTCTTTTCTCTCACGAAAAATGGGTGCGCATTACAATCGATGTTTTACTTTTTTTTTTTTTTGGTCGCGGAAAACGTGCGCGCGTTACAATCGAGTGCGCGGTAGAATCGAGTAAATACGGTAATTGAACAGAAACTAACAATAGAATTTGCAGTGATTAAGTTTTTCATTTTTGAAGAAATCATGATTGGCTGATGTTTGCTCTGTAGCTTTCACTGCACTGCATGGGAATAGTGGGAGAGAGTACTATAGTCGACTGAGGTAAGGAAGGTAAGGAATTTCATTCTGACCATGCGGAGTAAAGCAGAACGGTGCATGGTGTGTAAGGTTTCGCACAATGGTCTCGCACAACTGACTGATGGTTCTCATAACACGTTCCATGCTGTTTTACAAAGTTTCCGCACTTGCTACTCGGTGATCAGTTTGTGGTGGCAGTGTGTTTCCGCAGCCTGTTTTGGAAAGTGTCAATGCATGGATGTCACGTCATACCCCTTCCCCCATTTTTTTTTTGTTCCTTTTCCTTTTGAAGACAACTACGGCGAAATTTTGGAATGGGCATACGCCTTCCCAAAAAAAAAAGGCTTAAAAAATGTAGGCGTTTTTGATACCGAAGTTGAAACAAAAACAAACAAGAGAAAAGATGGTGATGCCACTAGCAGGATGTCATGGGCCACCTCGAGTGAGCAGCTCTGAGGTTGGAAACTGCCTACTGTGCTCTGAAAAAAAAATATATATCGGGAGGCGATGTGCTGAGACTAAAACAATGTACATTGACTACCTGGACAATTATTAACCAGGGTTGTTTCAATTTTGTACATACTGCTAATTTATTACGAGAATAGACAAAGTAAAAATGTCATCGTAGCTGGTCTTTCAATTGTGCTGCTTCAAGGCAGCGGTCGTTTGCATTTTTCGAGCCCACTTGTGTCGGCTTGTTGTCCTGTAAAACGTCCTTCTCTCTCTCTCCCTCTCTCTTTTTTCTTTTTATAGATTTTGTATATTTCTTGTCTGAGGCCATGCATGTAAGTCCTCCTTTGAGAAGGTTATTCCTCGGGTGCACCAAACAAAAAAGCTTGCACAGTTGCACATACAGTACTAGCAGCAGCACCCACACATGTCAGTGACTGCAGCCAAGTAACTTGCAACATTTGTTATGTAGTGAACACAAAATTTCAATCTGTAGCAGCCAGAAGGCACCATTGTCCTGCTAAGTGAAGCATTTGTTTGTTGCATTTCTGGAGCAAAAGCTGCTGCTTTTTGCATTATGTTCAAGTTGAACATTCAGTGACTACTATACTTTTTAACCTTTTACTCGCTGCCGCTTCTAAGTGCCATACTAGCCAAGTAGCTTTGACTTCCATCTGTGACTGTTGCTTGTTATTAGAGTTCATGCTAAAAGGCAGGGTGCGCAAACACGGACACATGAGAAGTCAAGACAACATATATGTGCGTGTTTACACGCCCAGTCTTTTAACATGAATACTGACCAACTAGCTCAGCTCTCTGTTATTCGAAGTTAGGTGCACACTAAAAGTTAGGTGCACACTAAAAGTTCGGTGCACACAAAAAGTTCGGTGCACACTAAAAAGTTAGATGCACACTAAAAAGTTAGGTGCGCACTAAAAAAACCATACCAGCCTCTGGGCTTATGAGTCTGTGGTGTCTGGACTTCACAATTCAGAGAACTGGAAGTGGGCAGTATCTTAGTTTATATTGTTTCATTTAAAATTTTAATGTTTGCAAATGTAACTTGCAGCTGTAGTGCACTGTAGTGCAAGTTTTGGGGTCTGCATGCTGGGAGCACATTTTAGCACTGATGCACCTTCTGCCTGATTATCTGCGTTGTTTTTTTATTGTCTGTCTGGAGACACATTTCACCTGCACGATGATGCTTGTGCGCGATTGGAAAGCCTCCGCACAGAACTTTATGAGGTGTGTTGCCAGTGCTGTATTTACTCGAATGTAAGGGGCATCTGTTTCCATATTTTTGCTACCTGAAGTCGACTCTTGCGTTACAATTGAATACCAAAATTCAAGTTTTCAAAAAGTGCAATGATGCACGCAATTCTTTCATTTTAGTTTTTTTTTTCTTCCTGGAAAGTCGCCCCTCGCGCTACAATCGTGGTCCCGTTACAATTGAGTAAATACAGTGTCATTTCAATCTGCTGGCATGGCACTGTATTAACATTCTTCATATTTTGTTACTGAATGTCTTAATCTTGGATTTGGTGATATAGAGACTTGTGAAGAAAAATCACTTCTGCGAAAACCCGCAAGGTGGATGAAGGTTTGTGGGAAAAAAATGTGAACCACTCGTTTGTCGCTGTTTATATGCTGTTCAGAATGCACAGAATGATTGTCGAGCATAAACTGCTCTGATATGGTTAGGCATATACACCGTGTTTACCCGAATGTAACCCCCACCCAATTTTGATGGCCTTGAACTTAATATGCACCTGAATGTACAGCGTTTGTCTTTAATGACAATTTAGACACATAGTCTTTAATAGTTTTCAAGATATGCCAAGGCAAAACTGGAATGCTCTTCAGCTTCCTTGTTATGACCTCTTGAATGGCCTGGACCGAGCCGTGGTGCCGTCCTTTCATGACCCTTTTCAGTCGGGGGAAGAGGAAGAAGTTTGAACTAGCGACGTCTGGGATGTGGGGTTGCTGGGGAAGCTGTGTGATGCCTTGTTTGGTCAGGAAGTCTATGACAGTAAAGGTGGTGTGGCTCGGCACATTGTTGGGACTTTTTGCCGTTGAGTTGGGACTTTTTGCCGTTTGACTGTTGCTCATCTTCAACTTGCTCTCTTCCTTCCCAAAACAATTTGTGCCGCTCAGAAACACGGGACTGACCCATAGCATCATTACCAGCAGCAGTCTTGATCACATCACGGGTGTCATCCGCAGTTTTACCCAGTTTAATGCAAAACTTCACCGTGCAGCGCTGCTCTAACAAACGATTCATTGTCGAGATGACAAGGCACCTTGAAATGGGTTCACCTTAACCTCGATGTACACTCTGTGAATGCTAGAAGACAACTGGTGACCGTTGCGCTCGACCAGCGCAGGAACATCCCCCTCCTTCACCACGTTTTTGCTGGAAAAAAAATATCAGTCCTACTACTTTGCATACAAACCCTGTATTGTTAGTTGATTTTAAAGATAAAACTATGGCATGCTCCTATATCAACCGCTGGAAAAAAGAGACAGACAGGCACAATGCGCCTTCTTAGAATGGGAAATTTATTCTCTTGGCAGTTCCTTGCCTTTCGTGGTCCACTTTTTTTCTTTCTTTGAGATCACTTCCCGACACGCCTTGATTGTATGCCAATTCAATGGCCATTACCTTGACAGGCTCGGTCTTCATGGAGCTGCCTAGAAAGTCTTCAAGCTTGTCTTCGAGGTCTGTTGTAGGCCTGTGGGAACTACTGTTTTACTGAATTTTTATTAATGATGTGGAATGGCGTGTTTGACTGATGCAAGGCAATGGGTGATGCCTGGTCTATTCTGGGGAAAGAGTAGAGGTTATCCAAACCTCATGACTAGACATGCTTTCATGCTGTCTTTGTAATGCTGTGTGTGTTATCAGGCTCTGAATTTCTGGTCTCATCTTTCAGAAATAGCACTGTGTGTGCTCGATTCTTTGTCATGTCAGCTGAGTTATTATTGGGATAATCTGCAAGAATAGCAATCACAGTGATTACAATAGAGCATGTGGATGGGCATTGCCTTATGGGCTAGCAGGAAGGTCGTTTGTTGATCTGTAATTACTGAGGTAATGACCCTTGTTACTGTTCATTATATATGCCTTTCTAGTATTGCTTTGGGGGCAGCTGTTAGGTGACACCATACCTTAAAGGGGCCCTGCAACACCTTTCCAAGTAGCCATGGAAGGGCTTCATTAAAGGAGCTTATTTCCTCACGAATCGACCACCGCAAGAATTTTTAGAATCCGTCCAGTACGAGCGGAGCTACAAAGATTTGTCGCACGCTGTAATAGGTTGGAACCTTGAAACAATGTAAACATTGATTTTACCAAGAGACCTCTTGTAGGGTGAGCAAATGACTTAAGTGGTACAACATGGGAGCTTCCACTGCTTATGTCTCCTGTCTCATATATAGTTGGTAAAGTAATAATTAGTAAATACAGTTTGGTCAATGTTATTATATTTTCCTAAAGTGAGCGCTCTTGTAAATTTTAGCATCAACAACACTGTTGAACACTTGTTGGTGTCAAAGATCTTTGTTGGCCAGAGTATTGCAAAACAGTTTGTTAATGCAAAATAGGAAGTATGGCCACTGCAGACCAACCACATGTGGGATTCACAAATGCACACATTTGGAACTGCGATGTCCTTTCCTTTCCCTTTTGCTTTTTGGCAGGTTGTCGGGGATGTTGAACCTCGTAGACAGCAACCCATCCACGCCTCAGTCGTATTTCCACCCGCACTCACCGGACACAGGAGCGAGCATCTACCACGATGGTTCCTCCCTTGACCAGGCCATGCAGTAAGTGTGTACTTGCTGCCTGCCTACCTGTCCTCTTCACTTTTCCCTCCTACCCCCTCGCACATCCCCTGCCATCCCTCCCTTGCACATCAAAGGGCCGTCAGGCCCTTTCTTGTCGCACAAACTGTCACGCAAACCGTTCCTCGCATCACTGCCCCGCTTACCACCCCTGCCTTCCTTCCACCTTTCCTCCAAAAGCGAAAAGAAGGTGGATCCGTCGACGCTGTGGGCTTCAAGGAGTTGGGCTGGTGATCCTCTGTCCTCCCCTTAAAAGCAGCCTCGTCTCCTGGACTGCGTAAAGTGTGTGCAACAGGAGGAGGATTTCATTGAGGAGCACACAACCTGCTCAGCCTCTGCCGGAAGCCGTCGAAGGGGAATTTTCGTGAGCGAGAGAGAAAGAAAGCGAGGACAGTGTTTCAAGCTCTGCTTGCCTGTCGAGCAGCCAACCTACCCACGCATCCATTTTTTTTTTCATCCGATATTCATGCGGGTGTGCGCAGAAACATCTGTAACGTCTCCTGCGAGACCCCCGCCTCGCTCGTTTCCTTCTTAAATAATTTCCTTATTATATTGGGAAGCACTGCAGTGCCTCCTGTTACAAGTGCTCAGATTTCTCACTTGTAATCACTTTGTTTACCTCATCATTTAGTATTTGTTTTGTCACTTTTAATCTCGTTTCTAAGCAGCTCTTCTTTTTTTATTTTATATTTACGGAGCTCATTTTTCACAATGACATTACTTGAGCAAATGGTGCACACTTGCATGCGAGCCTTGTCCTAAAGAAAAGATATTTTCTTTCTTTGGTGTACCTCACGTTTTTAGTGTAAGTAGAAGTTTCTGTACATTGTTCTTGTACGATAATATTGGTGCTTCTTCGTTGCCCCCTATTGCGTCGTGATTGTGAGCTGTCTTTGTGTGGTGATCAATACTTGCTGGCTAGTGAGGCTGCGTAATTGCTTCATTGTTCTTTGCCTTTGTGCGCACAGAAGGAAAGCATCTTTGAACAACTACTAGGCATGGACATCACAGGATGAGGTTTATCCTCAGTGCGAAAGCCAGTCTCTGGTTGGTACAGTCCTCAAATCTTGACTTGGTAATTGAGGAAAATCTCATACGTCTGCCGAAAGTTAAAGAAAAGATGAGGCGTTAGAAAAATTAAACTTGGAGGTTTTAAGTGTCAAAATTACGATATGATCATGAAGGCTCCACCTACATCTATAAATACATGGGTGTTCTTGCATCTTAGATGCGTGTGGGTGTAGCCTACTTGGTGATTCGTGATTAGGAAAAGTAAAACACACGGGACACAGAAGGAGACAACACAAAGTATACTTCTTGCATTTTGCCCCATTAAAATGCCGCCGCCGTCGATGGGAATCGAACATGCATATGGAAGCACGTAAAGTAAAAATCACTTTTTTAAAAAATTGAAGAAGAGCCAAGTTATCAAGAACTGTGGATCTGAGAAAGGAAGTTACGTGTTAAAATTTTTTTGGGCTAATTGGCTAAATCTGCCTATTGACTTGTTAGTAAGGGTAGTCATGTTGCTACTGACAATTGTAAGTTTGTAAAAAGTGGCAAAATGAGTTTTATCAGTTTAAAAATAATGAATAAAGTCCTTTTAATTTCTGCAGAATGAAAAAGTTTCGCACTTTCCCATTGGTAAACTGAATCTGAGTGCTTAAGGTGTGCCGGAATCCACATGTATAAAAAATGTTAGCTCCTGACCCGTTATGACGTCTCCTGTTTCTTCACTCAAGCTGAACAGTGAATTAGCATATTTTGCTAATTAGCCAGCAAATTAAAACTTAATGCTTAATGCTAATTTTTAAGAATTGTTGGAAGTCTCGGAGAAACACTCGTTATTTGGTATAGACAAATTCTACATACCCTGGTTTGATGTATCCAGGTTCAGCTGTAATGAATCAACATAAGTGTCCCCTGGTAAAATATTTGCACATTATTTGGTGTATTCTTTTTTCTAATATGAACTCTCTTCTTCTTACTTCTATAAGGGTGACAGGTGAAAACTGGAACACTTTTATATGCATGCTATGTTAGGGTGACTGTCACAGCTGGCTTTGTTTAGTGAACATTACTGAAGTACTAAAGCATTTCATCGATTTACATAAGCAGTACGCGTTGGCGTTTTGGCAGTCGTTATCACAACACGAAGCTATCGGAATAGTAAACGTGAAATGGCTAGTCAGACAAAGCCACATTGAATGCTCTATAAACAGAGACTTATTAAGCAATGCTTAATTGTAGACTTGGATGGATGCTCAAACCAAATATCAGATTATTACTACCTCTTTCTTTTAAACTTTGTCATGGAATTACTTTAGTAGCAGCACTTCTGCCTTCCAAGATGTCTGTTTGTCAATTTCTCAACTCCTGCTATTCTATGTGTAGAAGTAAGAGCAACAATTAAACTAAGCACCTGTTATATTTGCAAGAACATGTGACACAGACTTTCTGTGGTCTTAAAAGTAGGGGTGTGCGAATATTCGAACTTTCGAATATTTTTTTAATAGCGTTTCCTATTCAGTTCGATTCACACCGGAATTTTACTTTATTCGTAAAATAAGTAAAAGGGTTTGTAATAGCGGAAAATAAATATAATGGCGATAAATCTGCGTGCAGCTTGCTTGGTCTTGCATTTTAGGGCGCCACTGTGCCAAGCTGCTAGCCGCTTCCACCGGTGCTCCGAGCGGTCGCTGCGCGACGATCTTCGCCGGAGTGGGGGGTCCGCTGCCGATGCGTGAAATGGCCATCCACGGTACCGAGGAGCCAGCGGGCAGTGAGATTCGTTGCTTGCGACGAAGCACATTGAGGCTTCTTTGTTTTCGCACGTCCGCTAGCGCGACTTCCTTGCCGCGAAGTTCGGATTCGCCTTGTAATAGGCGCCATGAGCAGAGTTAGACCTAGCCATGACTCTGAGGAGTATGCTCAGTCGCGATGTGCATGGGCGCGGCGCCTGATGTTTCAAATTACGTCATGCTCGATCGCGAGTACAAAGAGCCGTCCCGCGATGGTCTTTGTTACAAGGCACAAAGTGCTGATAGGCAGAACAGTCAGTCCGAGACACACGTCTGCGATGTTCGCGACGAGCACGGCTCACTATCATAATCTGATGATTGAGCTTCCGCTTGCAGCTGCCAAACTGATGCGTAATCATATTCTAAATGATTGTCGACCCGTGAACACAGAAAGAGTGCGAACGCGTCACTAAGTTGCATGATTTTCGACAGCCATGACCTTGCGACGTGCAAGCAGCAGACGACGCCCTCCCGGAGCATTGTTCGGACTAATGGCGGGGCGTGCTGGAGCAACATCGCAGATGGAGCCAATCGGAGGCCTCGAAACAACTTCAAACATTTGCTTTTTGTACGCTTGTTTCTGAGTTAAAGACCCAGCTGAAGCGCAAAATTTGAAGATGGAGAAATGCTCTTTCCGGTGATACCAAAATGGCGGCGCCCGGTTGCGTTGTTGCGGAGATATTCTTTTTTAAAACGCTGTTTTTCTGCGATTTCCGCAATAACTTTTACCACCTCGGCAAGCGCAATAAATTTTTTACTGCACTTCTACATGGCTTTCGGTGAAGATATTTTGAAATCAGAAAAAGGCCTACAGAAACTGAAAATGTGATTTTCAAAAAATCTTTTTTTAAAATTTTCACTACACGAAAGCCGCATCCCCATTAAAACAACAAATCTATTTTTTGACAGTGTGTGTGACTTGTAATTGTTCCTGTCTCGTAAGAACATGCTTAGAGATTCTCTGCAACTTTTTTCTGTAATTTCACTTCAATGTATTCGAAAAGTATTCGAGAAATATTCGAAAATTATTTGATTCGCTTTGCACCCAAAATTTTGCTATTCGCACAGCTCTACTTAAATATACGGCAGCTTCAAAGAGTTTTGAGCAATTAAAAGAATACGTACAGTGATATACTTGAGGTTTGAAGTTTTATTGGGACTGCATGGCAACATTTTGATTGGGACAAAAGATGGAATCGTTCACGTATTTGATTTAGCTGCACAGTAAAGCACTTCAGGTGAGCATGTAAGATGCTAGAACTTAATTAAATTTCTATTAAGCCGATTAGTGTGGCTTCTAGAAGCTCACATAGACAGTCTGTGTTCTGTGGTCTGTGTGTGAATACAAAAAAATCTGCTCGAATTAAGAGAAAATTGGCATGTGGTATGCTCAGAGAGTTAGTCATGCACTCGTATTTTCATTTTACTAGTTATGATGACTTGAAAAACACCTGCAACAAAAGTTAAATGGTAGGTCTCAACGGTGCTGATGACTCACATGATGACATAACTGAGTAAGCGTGAGCGTAGTGCTCATCAGTTTGGGCAGGCAGTTTTTGCGTACCCAGCAAAGCAGTGCCTTTTCTTGCAGGGTACCCTTTGACAAGAGTGCTAGTGCCAACTTGTTAACCATTTTCTATTGATCTGTCACGATGGGAACTGTCGCAATGCGTGACATCTGTCGCAATGCCACGAGCTTGCTGACCGCCAACACTTCCTTTAGTGTGTGTGTGTGTGTGTGTGTGTGTGTGTGTGTGTGTGTGTGTGTGTGTGTGTGTGTGTGTGTGTGTGTGTACTGAGTCTGCTATCATTTTTTTCCTATCGATTTGGTATGCTCAATGCATCCAGCTTTTCCGAACTGCTTAGGCACTGGCACTTCTTAAAGGTTATGAAGAGACACATCATTACACCAATATTAGATATTTTGTAATAACATATACCTACATATTTACAAGATCATTGAGAAGCATATTTTCATATACTACCAGGCCTGATCATGGTGCTTTTCATCAACTGGAGGACTGTCGTTAGCAGTTTTCTAACTTGTTTGGGACATCATTACAGAAAGCATTGCCAAGCAGGGGATATATTTAGGCATTCATCGTCGTATGCGACGGTTGTGGTAGTCAAGCCTACTACATTGCCTTTAGCTTGCTTTACTTTAGCCTGACATTGTTTTCTGCTTTAATGTTGAACCTTTAAGCCTTGTAGGGGCTTGTTTCAGTGAGCTTTATGAAGCACTGCTTCTCACAGCTAACATTCCACAAATATAAAGTGACTACAGTGTGTCAAGAAGAAAAAGAAACAAATATTCACTAGCAAATTTTCTCTTTTAGCAACCATACTGATTCATTAAACATTTTATTTTTTCCCCCCTTTTCTTTGGAGTGATATCGGAGTAGTAAGATAAAAATGAAATTTAAGTTGGGGTAGATTCCTTTGTTTTATATTCTACTGTATCAGAATTCAACTTAGATTATGTATATACCTGAGTGTTGTTTCTCACAATGCACTGTAGTGCATTATTTGCCAAGGTTGTTACAAGCTCTCTCTGTGTTGTTTGCCTTTTGTGAAGCTTAAGCGTTGTCATAGCATACAGCCATTTGCTAGCGTGTTCTGAGTGCTTGTGTACAGTCTGCCGCCTCTTCCACATGCGAAATTCAAGATTTATTTTATGCACTGACTCTAAGTGCCATAACGTTCCTGGGGTCCTTAAAAAACCGAAGAACCTAAATCTGTCCCCACAGTAAAATATTTTGCATCATTTGTAGACCTATGTGAATATTAGAGAAATTTCGAATATCAAATCAAATAGAGTGCTATTTAAATTGAATGTAGGCTTTTGATAACTTGCGAATATTTTTTGAAGATTTTACAAATATTTGAGTCTCATTTTCCCAGAAATAAACACTAAATTAGGGAAAAGTGTGACAAATTTCGTCCCTGTGAGCATTGCGTAGGCATGAAACGTGATAGTGCAGTCGGCCATGTTGCTTGGAAAGGCACACTTTAGTGGCCATACAAGGATCACGTGCACTTTCTGAAGACTTGTGCATCCGAAGCAACTGCTTATTAGTTCCCGATGATTCATTTGTGCCTTAAGACTGAAGTCATGAATACTACGATAATTTGGGCATCATTTTGCAGTTATTGTAACGGCGGCTGTTCAGTATTTGAAAGGTATTTCTTTCGGCTTGATTCACTGTTCGATTCATATTTGATTCGGCCTTGTGGCAGATGGGCACTTGCTTCAGACTAGTTTATCTGGATAAGCTTGGTTACTGAAGCAGGCTACACCAGCAGCAGCCAGGTTGCTTAAAAAGTCACTGCGATCTAAAAACTGTGTATTACTTTTCAGGATTTGCTGTTGCAAGTTTGCTGCTGTCATTCATTAGTAAGAAAGTGTCGGTGTGCCCCACACAAGGTGTCTTTTCCTCCTTGTCATGTTGGCAGACATGTTGGCAGAAATGTCTAATTTCGAGAAGTTGGTAGGTGTGATACAAATGGCACAAAATATTCATCTTTGATGGGATGTATGCAGCTGCATGATTCATGCCACATTTGTACCATATCTTTGTACGTGTAAGCCACACCCACATTTGCACAGCAAAAAAAAATAAAAGCAGTGCCTGAAGGGACAGTGAAGTGAAACACTTAATCAGTTTAGGCTGATAAATTATTCTTTGAGAGCCATATGGATGTTAATCTCGCCGTCATAGGCTCATTATAAGAGGTGATGGAAGTCCAAGAGTTATGTAGGCCTTCGCAGACGCTGTCAAAATCTGACATTTCAACGAGTTAGTGCGGAAACCTCATGGTGTCGTTGCCACCGGCACTCTTTTATAACCAACTTTTCCAGGAGCTGATGCTTGCATGCCTTTGCTGTCTTCACTCACCTAATAAGCATTTTTAGGAGCATATCGTTGCGTCTCTTTTACATGGGTTTCCTTTTTTTTCTTTTTTTGAATAGAGAAAGCTGATAAGCTTTCACATTTGCTTGTGCAGTAATTCTTTCTGCAAGTCATTGCAGGCTGATGTGCCATGATGTGCCGAACTATATTTAGTGTTTCAGGCAGATTTTAGGTTTTAGTCAGTTCTGAAAAACATGTTTTAGTTGTTTGAGACAGAACAGACGGCTTTGTAGTCATTGCAATGAACTGTATTAGCACGCATGTTGCAGGCGCTTTCCTTTTGCTTTTGTAGAAGCATTAATTTATGCATACTGCACATCTCTGCTTAGGCTCTTGCGAAAAAAAAAAAGGTGTGCAGTGCGAAAGGACGGCCAGGTCTTTTGTTTTTGAAGTATATTCTGCAGTGAAGGTGTACAAAGAATTGTTGAACGTGTTGACAGTATCGTCTGCCTGAAACAAGGCGTCCTGTTTGCTAAGATGAGGTGCAAAAAAGGAAGATAAAAGATCCAATGGTGTCTTATATCTTCTGTATGCGTGGCTGTTGAACAAACAGTACCATTGCTTGATGATTGCATGATTGATTGTTCACTGTTGAGCCTTCGATCTTTTTAAAGAAAACCTGCGCTGTCCATATTGCAGAATTGTTATTACTATCATTTTCACATTTCAGTCACGATTGTGATCTTCGAGGGCATTGTTTTTTGTACTTTTTGTTTTGATTATATCTTAGATTTGCTGTAGCTTCTGGATATTGTAAGAAATGTTCTATTCTAAGTTCTGTGCAGAAACTGTGTACAGCTACAAGTATCTAGTTGCATAATTCCTTGCTGAAATTGTGAGGACACTCCAATCAACTGTGTTGCTGCTTTGAAGCACATGGTAATAAGTGAGGCAACACAACCATAACAATTTGCTCAAGACTGACATTAATACATTAAAAATCTGCAGATGCCTTGCAACTTCTCTGAAAAGGTGCATCCTATAAATTGTTACCGCAGTCCTCCAAACTCAGTGGGCTTAATACGAGTGCTGGTTGAAGCACGTATCTTGCTTGTCTTGGGCAATTTGGCCTTATTTTTATTAATGAGAAGTATCTATGAAAGCGAGCTTTATTCATATTGAGGATCTTCCAGAGAGAGATCACTTGTCATTGTGGAGGTTGCCAGCATATATAGATATGTATTTTTGATGTATAGATGTTTTTGCTCTTGTGCGTGCCTGTTGTGCTGGCCGAGCCAACAAGATCGGCACGACTGTGCAGTCCTGCCGGTCTTGTGGTTTGTCGTAGTTTTGCCATCCTCGCTTGCGGTGCACACATTGTGCTGCGACTCCCGAGCGAAACGTGTGTTACTAGATGTAAGTTGTGCACAATATACACATTTTACATGTTATACATGTGTGAATTTGCCAAAGTGAAAGACTGGTGTCATCACCCACTCGCTGCTGCTGCTGCTGTTGCTGTTTCCTGCGCAGATATAGCTGGAAGATTCTTTTCTCCTCTTGTATATTTGCATCATTTTGTTGTAGTTTTTAAGAGTTTGTTGCAGAGTACATTTTTCTCCCCTTTCTTGTCTGCTTGAACACTTTTGCTCCTTCGTCACTGTTGTACTTCCGTGCCATCGTTACACATTTTGCTTCCTGGCAAGCGTTGTGTCTTGAAAAATAAATGGTTATGTTGACTCTTTTTGTGACTTGCCGTTACTGACTTGATTGACTCTGACTTTAAGTGTTGCAGTGTGTATTGGCATGGCTGGGTGCAAACAGCCACCTTTACCATGTTACCGTTAAACCTTACTTAAGAGCTAAGAAAAGTAAAATGTAAACCTGCACTTTGTTTTCCCAATTTTATGAGCAAATGGATTAATAAAAACCAAGTGGCTTCATGCCTCATGTGCTTCTTCGAGCTGGAACCCAAAACAGCACCTGCAACTGGGGGTAAGAAAAAAGCATGAGCCAGATGATGTCCTGTCAAGTTGCCACATTGGCTCAGCGGAAAGCTAGCACTTGCTTTTTCACAAGCAAAAAATATTGATTCAGGGCCTTTCTTGTAAATTATTTTTCTTCTCATGCTAGCTACGCAAGTGCTTCTGGTCTGGGTCATAAGTTATGGTGCAGATTTCTCAAGCCTGTCAGAAAATAAATCTTTTTTTTTTTTTTTGACAGAGAAACTGAGGTGGGCGCACGTGCTGTCTGATCGCAACGCTCTCGCACACACACATTTTTGCAGGGCAATAAAGGTGCTGGAATGAAAATAGGTGCCACTGTATTTTGTTTCTTTAACTCGTCAGTAGTACCATTGGCAAACATGAGTGGTATGTGTCTGCCATGGTTACAGTGTTGTCTGCAGCATCATCATTCTTCCTCTGCACAGTGTGCTGGTTCACCGCCCATGACACGAAGCAGGTCAGAGCGAAATAGGACAAGCTGATTCTCTTCTCTGTGCTCTCATCTTCTTGCTTCACCTGTTGCCCTCTTTCATACAAAACCCTTATACATGTGCATTTGCAGAGCAAGCAAGTGTTAACTGTTTTCGAATACTTTCGCCGTCCCCTTTGTTCTTTTTGAACTGCATTAAAACTGTCCTGAAGTGCTTGTGCAAAACTTGATAGGACCTCAAATAGCCAAAATTCGAAGGAGAAAGTGTGCATTAGAGGTGGAGGGGGGCAAAGGAGGTCAGGTGCTGTCGAGGGTGCGGCAATTGAATCCCACCCACCCGCCTAACGCCTGTTGTTGTTCTTTTTTTTTTTCTGCCAGGGCGGGGCTGTCGGCAGCGCCTGACCTCGACTACAACCTGTGCGACATGGGCGAGGTGGACTTTGCAGAGTTGGATATCCCCGTCGATTTTACAAACTTCAACGTTACCGAGCTCACGCCGTACCCTACCAAAGCTAACTGAGCTCCTCCCTCCCCCTTCTTCTCTGACAGGTGAGCTCAGGAGAAACCTTTTCATTTTCTTGTTTGACGAGCACTGCACTTGCACTGCCGCAAACCATGCTTCTTGTCTTAGCCACTAGCTCTCCCCTTCCATTTGCTTTGTCGTAGTACATTGGAGCACGTATTTCGTGGTAGCAGCAAATGTGTGTCCTGCACTTGCATTTCAGTTTGATGGTTTTGCTCTCGTAGCGGAATGATTGCCTCCATCACCACTTGCTTGCTTCTGCACACACTTCTCTGATCCCATCCCTGCACACCTCATCCTTTCTTTCACTCCTTTATTTCTTTGATGCCCTTCACATTCTTGGCCGTACCAAGCCAGTCACATTACACTTGGCTCACAGGAATTGTGGATGCCCCACTTAAAAGCAGGTAATGTTGACTGTTGCGTTTGAAGTTGAAGGGAGTAAGAGAGATGGTGAGTAATAGAGATAGTGTGTGTCAGTGCAAACGATATATTTTCAGTGTCCACCTAGTCACATCTGCTGGATGTCAAGGTTTCACACTTGGCCAAATCCCAGAAACCACAGACGGTACAAATCGATAAACTGTCACCACAACTTTGTCGATGTTGAGTGTTCATCTTGAATGAACACGTGGTGGTGGATCAGTGACTGTGGTGGTGTTCCACTTAAATGATGAGCATGTGTTTAATCCCACGCACAGCTACTGCTTTCTGATAAGGTCAGGACATGAAAATGCTCACACGTGAGTATTCAGAGTAACCTTATGGTAGCTTCAATACATTGCAGCTTTTCATTACAGTTTATCATGGTCATTACATTTAATGGAACATCAGTTTGTTGTAGCACTTTTCAGCCACCACCTACAAGCAGCTGGACATTATGTGCCTATGAACAAGGGATGCATATTCACAGCTGTATTATTAAGAACAAGAAAAAGAGTTTGCAAATAAACTGAAAGAAAAGGAAGTGGAAAATCAAGGGCACATACGCTGTTCTTTTTTTTTTATTGCATTATTAAATGGAAGCACGGGATGTCCTGCAGTGGCTCTTCGTGTGTGTTGTCCTTGCCTTTTTTTATTGAAATAAAAATAAATGGAGTTGTCGCAATTTCTTGGTGATGGCTACCCATTTTCACTTGGTTGTCAGGAATAAAATAAAATTTAACAAATATATATATATATACACAGTGATTCCACTCCTGCGCCAAAGTGCGCCAAATTGTATTTACTGCGCCATCCTAATAATATCGACGAAAATTGCGCCAAACTGCGCCAAAGTCTCGGGTTTGAAGGCGTCTGTCACTGGCAATCGCATCGCCGGCGCGTCAGAACATGTGCAGCTTGATCTTGGGGCTGCCAAAGTCGCAACCGTGGACCAAGAATTATTCCGCTGAATAAATAGCGCTCGCGCGTGCGTCCCGAGTAAGGCGCAATGTCATGCACGGTGCCGACGCAGCTTCTGTTCTGCAAGTCGGCTCGACAGCAAAACGCGCTCTCTGCAGAGGCTCGTGACGTCTAGGCCTATCGGTAGCGAGAAAGTGCGACGGCGATTCATCGGCAGACGTCGTCTGTTCTAGAAACGCTGCTGATAGATCATTTCAAGCGTCGCACGGCACGTAAGGAAAGCAATCTTCAGTAATAACTACATGTGTGCTGCTAAAATGTCTGTCGCTTCTGTTTCCAGACATCGCGGAATGAAATCTGGGATCGCTCGAACAATATCGAATGTTCCTTGCTTCGCGTTTATGGAAAAGCACGCGAACGGTGGGAACGCGTGGACACTTTTCCTCAGATATACTTTATCCATGGATCTTCACCCAGAAGAGCTTTTTCGTAATTCCTTCCACCAGCACATTCGAGTTTGTAATCACTCTGCGGTAAATACCCCCTAAAAGGCCCTGCCCTTTCGAGTTCACGTGCTAAGGTTCCAATTCGAATTTTTTGCTTGTTTTTTTTTTAATGTCATCTCATTAATAAAAGCATATCTTCTGGTCGGAGCAGCTGCAAATGCGCAGCTGTCAGTAGCAGGCCCGTCGCTGACGGCCCACAGTGAAGCGGCTACGCCATGTTACACGTCCGCCCCTCGCTTTCGAGGGTCAATAGCTGACGATTAAAAAAGCTCACAGTTTCGCTTAAGGGCGAAGCAATGAATGCGATACCAACAAATTGTATTGTTAAACGGAGTAAGGCTATAGCAGCTAACTCTTTTGAATCAGATCTCGCGTAACTCAACAAAACGCTGGTTTAAAGGAATATGGCCGCTCCAGGAACCGAAGCGTTTTCGTGCTCGAGTTCTCTAAACGCGAAGTAAGTGTTGAGAGCACAGCAGGTTTACGAGCCGTCTCCTGATACCACGAGATAGCGTGCGCGCAAGCGACTGCGCCCTTCGAACGATGCGGTCCCCTCCCCCTCCGCTCCCCTGGCGTCCCTTCATGCACCTTACGAAAGACGGGCAGGGCGTTTCCTCTGTTGTTTGATGAGCAAGCGACGGCAGGCCCGCACGCGGGAAAATATTATCTCATGCGCTCTCCGTGCGACGGAGACAGACGGCCGGCCAGTTTAATCTCCTCTTCAGCCGCGTTCGTCGCCAGCGCTCGCGAGATTTTACCCGCGGCTAGAATGCGCGTGGTGATGTTATTACAGTTGAACCCCTTTATAAGAGACACTGATATAAGAGACACGTGGGGTATAAGAGACACCAGCGTGCTACATGAAAGTAAGGGTTGATAGGAAAATGCATAACTTAGTACCCTGCTTATAAGAGACACCTCATATAACAGGCAAGAATTTCTCCCCCATGCATGCCTCTTATAAAGGGGTTCAACTGTAATTTGGACTTTATACGGAAGATTACGGCGACGGCAAAAATCCGCCATGAGTGTCCATATAATTGCTATCCCGACAAAAACTAAAAAAAAAATATGAGGAGCCATTTCACTCTGTGAAATGGATGATAAGCGAAGCTGTTTCGCGCATGGCACAGAGGTGACATGGTGGAGGACAGTTTCGTATGTAAGGCCAGGTTGTTAACGGCCAGGCTGTTAACGTTCAATACGCAATAATAATGTGAAAGCCTTAGATGCTTTATCAAACACGAAAATTGACCGTCGGCGGCGTCAATCGATTGATGGCAAAAATAATCATAATGTGATGGCGTCATCATCACGTCATAGATCGTCAAAACTTGTGACGTCATCATGGTGTCATATCGTGATGCCTCGTGATGACGTCATCACATGACATCGTCGCTTTACACTGCTTCCATGATCGGTGCGCCGATCATGGAGCCAGCGCAAAACCAGGTGAGGTGCAGAAAGCTTGCAGAGAGGGAGGGGGAGGATCAGCTCGTCGATCGAGGGGAAAAAGAACCTGGCTTTCGCCTTGGAGTTTTCTTAGGGGAATGCATCAGCAACACTGTGACTCTTTGGCATTGAGGCACTGCTGTACATAACGGCGTTTGTCTACCACGTCTGCTGATAACCACATGGATGTACTTAGATTGTTAGTTCATGAAGTGCAATTTTATTGATCCGGTATTCTGTTTATTTGCTAGTGTCGAAAATAATCGCCGAAGAGGTTAATCCAGAACACTCAACTGCAAGAGCCGTTATTTTTTCATTAGCGAGTGAAGTATGGAGTTCTCCTGAGATGATTTTTTCGATTTGAATCGAAATATTTCTAGCCTTCATAAGAGCCCCATAATAATATTCAGGTGCTTGAATGTTAATGCAATATGCTTCTGTAGTGCACTCCAGGATGTAAAATTTGCTGCTCCACAGTGCTCCCAGATGCGAAATTATCTGCTCCAAAGTGCTCCAAGATGAAAATTTTTGCTGCTCCAAAGTGCTCCAAAATGGAAATTTTGCTGCTCCAAAAATTGCTCCAAATCAGAAGTCCTCGGTAGCATCACTGTATATAAATGTCTGAAGACAGCAATGTCTTCAGACATTTAACAAACTGCTTATTCAGTGATTTCATTGGCACAGTACAAGTGTGTGTCTACGTTTATGAACTGAAATGGGGCAGAAAAAAAAAAGAACTCGCTGCTGTGTGAGCGTGTGTGTGCTTCCGTTTTAGAGGGGGAGGCCAGAGTCTTAACAGAGGGAGAGCCATCGACACAAACGTTCACCCATACCTCCATAGCCGTTTCTTGCAAGCGTTTAGATTGAAATGGCTCTCAGGAGAAATTGTAGTAGGATGCGGGTTTGATTCCCAGCCTCAATGGCCACAGGTTGTTGGGTGTGAAATGCAAGAACACACGTGCACTTATTAGATTTAGGTGGTCACAGTTAATTCAGAGCCCCCCCCACTACAGCATGCCGCGTAATTGTATCGTGGTTTTAGCATGTAAAACACCATCGATTAACTTTTATTGGCAAATATCCTTTCCCAATACCAAAACACCACTCTTGCTACAAGAAGATACCTGGCAAGCAAGAAAATTCATGAAAACACTGGTGGTGGTGCCACCTTGAAGTTCTTGCACTAGCTGTCTGTCTGGTGTTGTAGATCAGTTGGTGTCCCCTGGGGCTTCTATACAGTCGAATATGCATATATCAAATTATTTGCGATGTCATATTGACATCCCTTTAGAATTTCTATGCGAAAGTTTAATGTGGTACTACATGAGCATCAAACTCCCATTCGCCCCATAATTCGGTGTCAAATTAACATCTCCTTGTATTTCCATGCAAAAGTTTTAACTACACGAGAATCTAACTCCCATTCACCTCCAATTACGATGTACACAGTCGACTACATCTAAGGTGAACACCTCATTAGTATTCAAGCCAGTAAAACTAGAATGTTTATTTTACTTTTAAGAAAGAAATATCTGTTATGACATCTAATCACAGTGTCAATAAACACAACAATAATTTTGCAAATTATGTTAAACATCAGCTTCTATGAGGTCTTGAATACTAATAAAGTGTTCACCTTAGATGTAGGACCCTGTACCTAACATGGCGCCCCTGCAAGTGCGCTTCTCGTAAACTGCCCACAAGCGCTCGCGCCGTCGGAAATATTCATGCCAGCAAAACAGCACAGTTTCCGCAGATGGCAAATGGGGCATTGAACCCAAAAGGCAGTGTAGGCAATGGAAGGGAAATGTGTACTGTTACTAAAAACTGTACACTTATAAGGAAGCTTAAAAATCGGTGAATTTGCATGCCCCTAGGTATCGTCGGTGAACTAGTGGTCTGACAGTAAATTTCATACAATAAAGTGATTCTTGGAATTGTATGGATTCCACATGAATTGAGTGATGGGTATTATAGCAGAGCTGGCCTTCACGTATCATTTCTCTATGTTAATGACAGTCGGCTACAATGGGCATTTCATCACGGTGAGGACAGCCAACATTGAAAGTGCTCAACGGGCAAACTGGACGCAACTGTCGTGCAAGATCACACATTGTGGTGTATAACGTAGAGCTACTGATGACTCTGTAAAATTATCTGCCAGAGTTACTCGCGTGGCAGAACATGTGAGGAAAAGTGAGAAGTGCTTGCAGTTCGTTACACAACTGTTGCGCCACTTGTACATTAGTGATTGTGTTCGGGAATGTAATACTGATGTTGTCGCAAGCTTCGAAGCACCAGTTTCATAGAGCAGAAGTTCTTGCATTACAGCTAACGTGCATTCGATATCTACGTTGCAATACAGAAATTCTTGACAAAATACCGGTGGAAATGCTTGCTTTTGTCGTAGGCCTTGAGTTGTAAGTTGAGGGCTTAGCTTTCTTTTCAAATTTCCCGTGCTGAACGGGAAAGCCAAGATTGCTTTGTTACTACGGCTTCATTACATACATTATCTACCCTTACCATAAACATTGGGCCACCAAGTAAGCTGACGTTAATGTGACAATCTGCTATGGACTACTGAATGAGTACAAAAGGTATAGGAAATTCAGTCATGGTGGCGGCATTAGTAACAAATTTGTACAGCCAACTGTACGATTGGTTGCCTATAACATCTTCTATCTGCTTGGCACTGCATGCTTTTTAGTTTTTATAACCACAGCCCTCCTGTGCTTTCTGCTGCCCGAGTTTTATCAGTCCAAGTGTGTGCCGCACGTAGGGAGCAGGAGCTGCATGCAATCACCATTAACCAACTTGAAAAAAAAAAAAAAAAAAAAGCCTGGCTTTACACAGCAGTCATCACTCATAAACAGGTTTTTTTTTTTTAACATTAGCAATGTGAATTTCTTCACCCTGTAGTCCAGTGATAAGTGTTTTGTAAGAAATCACAGGCATGCAGCTCCTGACCAAAAGACTAGAAAAACCATATTTGAACAGAGAAGTCACAGGAAATGCAAAAGCAGGACCCAAAGCCTTGTAACCTCGTCCGTGCATGTGTAGCAGTTTAGTGCGCAGCAGTTACAGAGTGCAGCGTGTGCTGTGCGCCACATAATTTGAAGATTTGCATATTATTGCTCCGTAATAGCGATGAACTAAAAAAAAAGTGGAACCCATAGGGCATACTGTAGCTGAAATAGCGAGCCCCCCAAAAACCTTCAACACGTGCACTCTGATTTTGTCATAGTTTTGAACCGTTGCACAGATCAGTTGCTATGAGATGATGTGTCGTTTGGCCTCACTGGTACAAAATTGTCAAAAATTTTCCTTCTGAAGTATCTATTTCTAGGGGATCACTGTATTGTTAAAATAAAATTTTAAGTTTTGGCTGTTCCTTTGAGGATATTGAAATGAATTGCAGTTAATTTGTAATGTCTATTAGTTTTTGTAACACAGCCTGTTAAAACTTATAGTTGTGACCATACCAGATCTTGAAAGTACCTAAAGGCAAAATTCTGCAGCCATTTTTTTTAGTTCTGACAGTTCGTGTTGAGTCGGTGGTTTCTTAAAGGGATACTGAAGCAAAATCTGAAAATTTAGTGAAAATGCTGAAAATGAATTCTCGGTATGCGATTACATCCATCACTTATTGAACTTTTCAGCCGGTGGTCTTATTTTATCTGCTTTTGTGAGCGTGTGCCAAGCCACTTGGCCAATGTGAGTTGGAAGCCATGATGTCATGACTCCCTCATTCGAAGTGCACACGCCGTCACATAGCTGCACAGTATGCATTCATGTCATGGTCTCTCCACCAGTGTTGAGTTCTCCTCTGATGATGCAGATCATTTCAACTTGCCAAGAAGTTACGGTTACGAGCCTCCTGTGCCAATCGACGAAGAGGAGCAGGAGGCTGTGGACGTGCCAGTCAGGCAGTCTGGGCCAGCAACATGGTCCAACGTACCGTGGCAGCAGTAGATAAATGTTACGGAGGATGTAAAATGTGTTGTTTCATCAGCTTCGTTGAGGCAGAAAGGCAGCGTAGTTTGTCGCTTTGTGTTTACCTATGCGGTCAGCGTTCGACTGCTGTGCAGTTCGTTTCTTGCACGATGAGGCACCGCATGTGTGGAATTTCTCAGCCATTTCTTAGCTCTGTGCATACGGCAGCTACTGTCACATCCATGCTACCACAACCCATTTACAGGTTGAATTAACGGAAATTTGTTGACTTCGTCACAATGGAGAGCACGGAATACAGTTGAAACTCGATTTTACGAATTTCCTGATTTAACGAACAAATTTGGATTCCCTCTGCTGTTGCCCATAGGCTTAATGCTTTTACAAACTCCAAATAACGAAACAAACTTCGCCACCAAACCCGATTTAACGAAGCATTTCAGGAAAAAAGATGCATCAAAAAAGAGATCTAGAATGTCTTGCAGCACACTGCCAGACATTCTAGATGCCATAAGTTCTAGACTCAGCCTGGCAGTGTGCTGCTGGACTGTGTCAAGGCTGCGTCAGGCTCCGCAAGCCTGCAACACGAGCAGGAAGAGGCGTCACCCAGTTGTTGGGAAGAGCTTCGTCGGCGTGACGAGGTGGCCGCTGATCATAACTTCGACGACTTCGTGATCGCAGACGTGGACACTGACACAACAGAAATTCTCGACGGCGAGGAGCTAGTGCAGCTTGTTTCTGGTGCACAAGAGGAGTCTGAAGATGCAAACGATCCGGATACTGTCGAAGCTCCATGACCACACCAAGCCAGGTGATGGACGCTGTCGACCTTCTGAGGCGGTTTGCTGGGGCACAAGAGGGTGCTGAGGACGGTTTGGTTTCACTGGCCAACGAGAATTGTGTGCTCCCACTGCTCATAAAGTGCACAGGCGAAAATCACGAGCTTTTTTGCTAGGCAATAAATTTGTCATTTTTTTGGTTTTTACGAAGTTTTCGATTTAACAAACTAATTCGCGGGTCCTGATCACTTCGTTAAATCAAGGTTCAACTGTATTCGAAATCAAGCCTCGTTTGCCTGCATTAAAGCTAGATGGCGCCACCGTCCCATGCTTTTGCTGTTCTTTTTTTTTTCTCAGACGCAGCTAAGGGAAGTGACGAAGTGTTCCAATCTAGCATATGAAGTCAAGGGTAGATATTTGGCCTTGTTGGTGCGACGTATTCATATTGTAAAGCGCGGAACTGAAATGACGAGGACGGGACAGGGAGTAACACACACACAAGTGCTAACTGTCAACAGTGATTTATTGGAAGCTGGATTTGATCTGGCTTCCAATAAATCATTGTTGAAAGTTAGTGCTTGTGTGTGTGTTACTCCCTGTCTCGTCCTCGTTATTTCAGTTTCACGCTTTACAATATGAAAATGAGGTCAATTTTTAAATGTGTCCAGGTTTGCCGGGATGGATGAGCAGCACATATCCAAAGTCTACACCGCTCGTCACCTCTAGGAAACATATGCGACAATGTGTCGCGACTGACGAACCTGTTACGATAGCCTTCAGGGCAGCAGTAGCTAGGCATGTCCTTCTGCCATGAGGAATGTTTCAAAACCGAAGACCGACCACCAAAAAGCATGTGTCACACAAAGGAGATAAGTTTCCACTGACATTTCAGACGAACCACAATGGCAAGTGAGTAGCACCGACAGCAATGAACAGGCACCGCAACTGCTGCGGCCGCCCGCTCACAGGGTGTCGTGACGTATTACAGCTGCTACCAGCGGCCGATAGGGTGCTATGCACAACTGAAAATCACTGAAAAGATGTTTCTCATCCTTTTTTTCAAATCACTTTGTTGAATTCCTCATTTTTAACATTTAAACTCTTGTTCTGCTACTAAACACCACCCGCAAAGTTATCGTTTTGTATCCCTTTAATAAGAACGTGCCTGCATTTCATATGCACTGTTGGAATAGGAAAGCACTCATTTGCACTCCGCTTGCTCTTAAATGCTGTGCACACATTGGTAGTGTAGTTGTGCAAGGCGTCATACTTTGCATGCAGCACAATGCTTGTGGCATGGGTAATACATTGCGTTGATCTGCTACAATCACGCTTCACTTCAGCTGTGAACATCTTGTGTGGTAAATAAATAGACTGAATGTATCTTTATTCCGCTAACCTGACGCATAAATACCCACATTTTAACTAGTTGTACTACTGGGCTCAAATGATAGCAAGAGTAGACATTCGAGGCTTCTTCAGACTAGTAGTGACCAGCAAAACTTCCATTGTTCATCCAAACATTATGTATTTGTCCAAGTAGTGTGGATAGCTCGAACTTCTCATACCTGGCAGCACTGCTACCCCAGGCAGGAGCCGTGTGTTAGGTGCTAAATGCCTGTGCTTGATGCAGTTTAGGAAAGTGTTGAAACAGTAAAACCTCACTTTATCTGCGTAGGAAGAGTTGTTGTATAAGAATCACAGCCTTAATGCCATTTATGCAAGAAACGTCTTGAGCCATACTGAGGCAGATGATTAAGCAAACTGAAAGTTAAAGGACAAATGAGAATTTCCACTTTTGGGCATGTTTTGTCTTCACTTGGACAATACACGTGATAATTCTGTACCTTCTGTGCCTACAATCCACAGCCCCGAAGCAACGTTGCACTTGTCATGTCGGAGTCGTTGCAACACTGAACTGAATTTCGCTCAGCGTGACTAGGGAATAACATGACAGTTAAATGTCATGTCGGAGTCGTTGCAACACTGAACTGAATTTCGCTCAGCGTGACTAGGGAATAACATGACAGTTAAATGTCATGTCGGAGTCGTTGCAACACTGAACTGAATTTCGCTCAGCATGACTAGGGAATAACATGACAGTTAAATGTCATGTCGGAGTCGTTGCAACACTGAACTGAATTTCGCTCAGCGTGACTAGGGAATAACATGACAGTTAAAAGTTATAAAATTTTTTTTACATGGTAGACACGCTTTCAAATGCTTCAAGTATATTGCACTGCACGAGCTGTGGCATTGGGAGTGCAGGTATTGCATTCGAATGAGTTCTGGCAAACGCATTAAGTATTGAATGACATCAATGCAAATGACAATAGGTTTGCCTGTATGACATCATGCAAATTTCATTAAATCTCAATGTATTGGGGAGTTAATGCCATTTTCTGTGCCCATGTGGCATGGGTATTTGACAACTGAATAAGGAAGAAAAGGGCAAAGGGTGCTGTAAATTTGAGGAAAGCAACAGCAGAGGTGTTCAAGCATATTATTCCATGTTGATGTACTGTGAAGCAGCATACAGCATCAGGCAAAAACTGGCCAATGTGGCTCCCGGCATTGCGTGGCTTGCAAACAATGCACCAGGCTGACTGACACTTGCATCAGTAGCTATATCAATGTGCCTGAACTGCCACCCTTGTAAAATTCATAAACTAACTATGGCAAGAGGCTTTGGCAGTCCATTTGGACTGGTCACAACAAAAGAGAATGTAATTGATGACCATTCAAACATTCAATTAATTCTGTAGATATCTGAAAAAGTGGGAGCTGGGATACAGTATTTTTGTCAATACTGGGTAACCTTTGCGCCGCTGCAAAATTGTAATGCTTAAAAAATAGTTTACTTTGTCTTCTTTGCTATTCTTTGCTATTGTTTTACTGACGTTTACTGCAGTCTTGTACTTTCCCTCTATACTTAATACTCATTCTTTTCTCCCCTTCTTTTTACAGGGAATCCAATTCTGACACAAAATTGTTGGCTTGAAAAGCCGCAAGTTACGTGTTCTGAGGCGAGGTGTTGGGATTTTTCTTTTCATCTTTGTGTGATTCACACCCATCCTACATTTCAAGGAATCCTCGTGAAGCCTCATTTCTTGGAGCTCCTTGGTATGCTCTGTACAGATTTCAGTGCTTTGTTGATATCGTAGTTCCAAGATGCTGCCACCAGTCTTGTGAGGACGGCCCTTCAGTGTCAGAGACCTTTATAATAGCACACTTCCTTATGGCCATGTAGAGTATCTTGACACTATTTTTGTTAGTCATGCCATTTAGTGTGCTCGTAGTACTATATGCACTGTGCTAACTGAAAACTAGTCTCAGATTGAGGCTTGTATGAGAGTGTCAGCACTGTGACGAAGTGCTCACTTTGGTTCCCTTTGCTGTGCTGATGTTTAGAATGGTAATCAGCGCTTTCAGCCTTGGCGGCATGTTGAGCGATTGGGTGTGGGCTACTGCTGGCTCACCTTCAACATTCAAAGGCCAATCGTAGCACGGCTACACTTTTTGAAGCATCTTGATTATGTCCATCAGGCAGGAGGCTGACTCTGTAGGAGCCATTGACGAAGTCAGACTAATTTAAGACGAGTAAACTGCAAGCAGTTTGCGACGGTATGAAGCTACTTTAGTTTTAATTGGATGCTTTTGTGATAAGAAAGGGCCACAGCGGCCACATTTTGATGGGGGTGAAGGCTAGAACACCCGTGTACTTGGATTTGGGTGCATGTTAAAAAACCCCAGGTGGCCAAAAATAATTCGGAGTCCCTCATTGCGGCGCTCTTCATAATCATATCATGATTTTATCACGTAAAACGCCCAAAATTATTATTGTGATAAAGTGTGTGGACATTTGAGTGCAGTTGGCAGTGTACTGGTGCAGCAATTGAAGACTGGGTCCTTGGGACGTGACAGTTCGAAGTCGGGAATGATGAGAAATTCTACGTGATATTGGAGAAGTTGTGTGTGGCATAGTTGCGTTATTTGGGTGCTGTCTTTGCATACAGCTGAAAAGTAATGGAAAAGTGGCCTACCACATGCCTCCTTACATGGCACTCGAGGTTGCAGAGGTTGCATTTGAGATGCCTCAAGGTCAAGGTTCTGCTGAGTTGTGGTTTTTGTGATGCTGTGATGCAGCATGCGGGAGCTCACAACTGTGGTCAAGGCATCAGCTCATTGTATTAGTTGCTTTCTACAGTGATGTTTTTTATCGGCCGGGCAGTACAGGCTTCAATTCATTTCACTTGAATTAACACTGGAAATATTCTTGTTCTATGTTTGAGCTGGACAAATGTTCAGTATTTTGTTGAGCTCACCAAATTTTCCTGTAGAGTTGGAAAGTGCTACATACGTTCATGTTCCATGAAAAATGTTCTGGCTCATTTTAAAACTGGTCGGTGTTGCCAAGGCCAACCTGCTTGCTGATCAGTTAACAAATGTCCAGGTTCACACTGTATTTAGTTTGCAAGAACTCTTTGTCATGTCATGTCATGCACACAAACTTTTCTTTTATGTTACTTTTCTGTAGGTATAGTTTTGTCTGAGTTCTTAGTACTTTTGACAGTGTCAGAGTAGTTGTTGCCGACCCTTGTATGCTCATTCAAGGCACACCTGCCTGCCTAAATCTCCGAAAGTTGTGTTCAATTGAGAAACTAATCTGTGTATGTGTGTGTGTACATGTATGTGCAGGCTGATGTTTTTGACTTACACGCGCTCGATATTTTTGGTTCCGTTTCGCTTCCCCCATGCTGATTATTTGTCTCTTTCCTTATATTAAAAAGTCCTACCGTGTTAATTTGTAGATAGATTTTTGTTTGTTTGACTGAAGTGCCTCTTTTAAGTGTACGTGTGTGTGTGTGTGCATGCTGCACAGTCAGAAGCTGTTTTCCGATGTTCCTCAGACTGACTCATTGACATCGATCTCATGCTCTTCTGCTTTCTCACGTTTGTTTCTTAGTTCATTGATCATCTTATATGTTGTTTGTTGTAATTAAGCAGAAGTAATTATTCGTTCAAAGCTTACTTTTTCTGTATATACGTGTGTATGTGTGCTTATTACCACTACACAGAGAAGTCCATCATAGTTAATCTGTCTTCATTGGCAAACATCTTTATCGCAGTGGGTGTTATAAGGAGAGCCACCCAGGAACTTAATATGCTGACAATACACATTGTTGCTTTTGATCACTTTACCGCCATGGGAATGAAAAGAAACAAAAAAAGTTGTAACTGACCAGACTAAGTGCAATACTGCTGTCTATCCACACTGAAGTGCACCTCTGTGGCAATCGTGCTTCTATCCCCGAAAAATAAAACCACCGTTACAAAGCGTTTCCAGTGCATAGAATAATTGCCTGTGGTAGCATTAAGCGCAAATGATTGTTTATCCCTTTGAGGATCACATTTTTGCAAAAAATGAATCACCCAAAGGTCGCGCGTGACTTATTTCGAGTGAAAACAACCAAATATTTTAGGTGATGAAAAAAAATCGAAGCATGTGTGCAGTTATGTCATTTATTGTTGAATGCATGAAAAATAGCATAACAATTCTTTTATTTCTTGGAAATGAAGGGACATTCACGCCACTAATTTTTTGTTTTCAGTTAGTTTCATACAACTAAAGTGCCGTATTTTAAAACCTTTCATTTCATTTTTCACTTTTGCCGCACATCATGTCGAGAGCTCAGTCTCGGCAGCGACTGGTGCAATCCCTTACAAAAACAGGTTTAGACAGTCTATAGACTGTCTAAACCAACCGTTGGACAGTCTATAGACTCTCTGAATCTGCTTTTGTAAGGGATGGCCCTAAAGCTACATCTAAATTGATGACAAAGTGAGTAATAAACTGGCTACAATAAATTGTTAAATTGATAGACCAGACATTGTGGGTTCTTGTGCAGCTCGAGGAAAAAATAGATGAGGAGACACGCATGGGAGCATTGTAATTTGCGAGTGCCTGCCTGCAACGAAACTAATCGTACGCAGGACAGCCACGCGGGCAAGTGTCTCTTGGTAACGCATTGAGTGACAACAAAGGACATAAAAAACTAGTTTTTCTGATGCCTATAACTCAAAATCACGTGCAAGAGAATGCTGATCATAATGTGCACAAGTATGGCCATAAACATGAGGTAGTATAATACTGCGTAACTACTAAGGCGGCGGCCTTAGTAGGTGAGAGTGGCTACAGAATAAAATCTATCCCTAGAAGTCACAGAAGCAAATCGGCAGTTACCTGTTGTGTGAACTCAGTGCTGGGAAATTATTCAATGCACTTAAACCTGATAGAGGCTTAGTATAGGTAGTGTATAAGGGCTTAACCGTTGAAAAGCTGTGAAATTCAAACAGTACATATAGATGGACGTTCATGTTGTTTTGATTTAGTGGATGTCCTTTGCTACGAACTGATACACTAATGCTTCTTTCCTGTCTGCACATTCACTTAGACTGTCTTGCTGTCAATTTAGTCTGTTGATGCACGTCGTCTGTGCCACGAGAGAAAATAATGACGCCATCACACCGACCACTCTACTGAGGTACCAGGAGATGTCTACTAGTAGTGTATGATGGGAACTGGATAATGGCCCATGCTATTGTATGAAAAATGCTTCATGGCCATTCACATTCAGTCTCCGTCACTTTTAGCATATGAAAAGTGAGGTGCTAACCACAAACAAGAGGAGGCAACACTAGAGGCACCGTTTGTTTGTCCAACCACGGGCAGGCATATGACTTAGAGGACAGTGACCATCCTTTGACATGCCATAGTTGTGAACCACACCCGCACTTTCTTCTAGTATCATAAGAGTTTCATGGCAGATATGAGCTTGTTACCTGCGTAATAACACTGAAAAAAAGACATGGCTCCTGTCATTCACATATTTTGTACTTTTTCAGTGTAGTACTTCCTCGTTGGGGTAGATACGGATGGTTTGACACAGCTACTTTGGGACAAACTGTAGGAGAAAGAAAAGAATTACAGTAGTGCTGGAAATCCTTTAGCACCTGCTCACCATTTGCATAGGGTTTTTTGGCAGCGTAAAGTTTCTTGGCAGATTTTTCAGTAATGTTATTCTTGTACTCTTTGGAGGCTAGTCTCCATTGCACATTTTTAACCCAGCACATTTCTTAGCTTGCACCACTGCTATAGATAGCCGTGCACAAAGTGATGACGGTGGGAAATAACACCCACCAAATGAACTTTTTAGAGTAAAAATCCAGGCATAAAAGAAAGCTTGGGGATAGGTTTGCCACAGCGTTAAAGAAACATGTGAAACAGGAGGAACAATTTACTGATGCCTAATCTGTAAGCAAGCACAAGGATTGTGCAAAATGTGCGTGAAAGGGACAGATAGAGAGTATTTTTACGTAGAAAAAAATATATATATTTGTGGCTAGCTTTATAAGAGTGCATTCAGGCTGAACACTGGTTGAAGGAAAGGTGCTGGAAGCCATAGCAAAAATACAGTACTTTTTCTGTGGCAAATTGGAATGGCCATCTTGAAAACGTCTTGCTGCACATTCACTTTAGCACTACTACTAACTGTTGTTGAAAGTATGCTTTTATAGTTATTGTAGCAATTTGTACTCGTAACGTTTCATCGTGGTTATCACCCATAACTTTTCTAGCTGTATACTGGCTGAACAGGCTTGGAGTTGATGTACTCTGATTAGTCATTAAACAGAAGTTAACCTGAAGCTTATTCATTGCCACATACCATAGGCCTGCAGAATTACAAATTAATACTGGTGGAGAAATACCTTGTTGCGTTGTGTATAGATTAACTTTCATGTGAGTCAACTTTATCATCCACAAATATTGACTGAAGTCACTATTGCCATTTTTGGAGCATTGTCTAATGTATAAGTAATCTTAAGATAATAGCTCTGGAACAATGATGCTGATTAATTTTGAACTTGCTGTTATAGTTCAGTCTTAAATTAGTTATGTGCAGTGAGGTGAGGCAGTATGGAGCCCCTCTTGAATGCAGAGCACACACTTCAGCTTGCATGAAGCTTGTCTAGTTCCTGCATTTTTCTTTTTAGATGTGAAGAAGCTTTTGCGCTGGGCTTTGTCTGTAGTTCCATTGGCGACCGTCCGCTTTCTACCACCTAGCATAGCCATCTGAGCGCGTGCTCGCGCCCAGGAGAAGTGTTCTTCCTCTTGTTCTTCGACTACCTTGATGATGATACGTGCAGAGCACTTTAGGGGCCCGGGCTGCCGTATGCTGTCCTAGCTTGGGATAATGCATACAAAACCATGTGTGCTGGCACGCGCTACCGCGTTCGGGCCTGTGTAAGGGGCTGGGTAAGACGCTGTGACCTCTTCCCCTTACATTCTCTCGGCAATCACGTGATGGCGTTGGGGAACGAGATTCTGCAGATGCGCGATGAACCCGCATAGCGTGCTCCAACAGGAGTTCGGGACAAGTAACAGCAACAGCAACTACAGTGAATTCATGGTGTGCTCCACTTGCAAGGACGCGTTAACATCGGGCAAGGTGCCCGTGATGAACGGAACATTAAGTCGACCAATGCGCTGCTTCGCATCCCCACATGGTTCCCTTCAGTGGGAGATGGTGTAATTTTTTTTACCAAGGTGGATGTCACCATCCTCGTTTGTACACAGCGTTAAATTTTTGCTCATGTAAGCCTCACTAGGCGGGAACTGCGACAAGTTCTTTGCTCCTATAAATGTGCACTGTTCACAACCTAGATTGTTAGTACCATAAAACACTCACTCTCTTGTCCTCAGTCGTACATAAACCATTGTATCTGGAATGCATTGTTGTGTGCACTATTTCAGAGATAGTGTTAAGTCAAGTTAGCCGCTTAAGAAATATGTCTTCTATGGTTGGGAATGTTCAGTGTCTTGTATTGAAGTTTGATTCTTCAGGATGATCTACTGGAGGCCTCAAGGAACATGACAATGTGCTTTTCGGCAGGAAACAAAGAGTAACACGAGCATGTGGTAGTTTTCTTATTAAACATTCTGCAGGAGGTCTTTATTTCTTTTTTTTTTTTAAGTCCAAGAACCGAACAGCGCTAATGTTTTACATGAAGATATAGAATGCAGTGCCTGTAATTTCCGAATCAGTAAAACATAAAACCACAGTTCTGGTGGAAATCTGAAACAAATGGAACTCAAATTTACTAAGCTTTTGTAAAGCCTTCGAAGGCTTACCTTTGTGAGCTTCTATTAGTGTCTTAGGTGTTATATTTGCGGCCAGTTTTACTTGTGTATAGGGCAGGCCACTGGTATGCAGCACATGCTAGTGTGTAGCACTTTTTTTTTCGTGATGCTGCAACTGAACTTTTGCTGGAAGGAGGCTTGATGCATTTTGTAGGCATGTTGTAAGTCACCCGTCAAGGAGATAAATATTTTCATACGTTTCGTTAAGGTAAATTAGCTCGTGTAATATGCTCTTATGTTACTGATTAAATTGGCTTGTTCAGACTGATGTTCTACGATGCTCTCTCTCTACAAGGAGAAGTGGTGTGAAGACAAAGTGCACTAAGATGTGGAATACCTAGAGCACAGTTAATATAAGATTGCATAGCATATATCAGTGTAAATAGGAACATGAACTTGCTACAAGTTTCTACATTTGACAGTGTTTGCTGCATCTGTGTTATTTATTTTCTGACAGTTATCTTTGGGTTTCATTCTGCAGAACTTCATTCTACAGTTTCCTTCTCAGTGTCTTTATTTAAGTTTATGTTGATGGTGCATGCAGGCATGTTTCTGGACTTTCTGAACTCGCCAGCAATCTTTGTTGGAATGACAGGCACTTGAGCGATCATTCTATCATTCAGCAACCATGCTTTTATTTGTGAAAAGCACAGCTGTCCTGGAAAAAATGGCCAGTGACTAAACTCTTGGAAGTTACCTTAACTGTGGCTAACATATCTGGAAGTTTTCTTCTGCTTTCACTTACCAAGTGGCTAAATAAATGTTTTTCTCCAAACTCGGTCTTGCTTGTGGTTGTTCTGGAGTTACTGAATCGTGCCTGTTCAGACGTGCGCAACTTGTTTTTACATCTAGTACTCTTGGTAATGTGGTCTTCTCTCTTGTTAAGCACACCTAGAGATATCTCGCATTTTCATCGCTAAAGATAGTCAAGCTACCGCTTTGCGCTCTAAAAGCAAATGAAACAGGATTTGCAGGATCAGCACATGTTGTCATGTGGCCTTGAGAAAATTGCCATGTTATGCCAGGCTGTCTGACCTGCATTGCACCCAATTGATCGCTTTGTCAAATTATGTTCCATTTGCTTTCAGTGCACACCAATGATTTGAGAATATGAATCTGTGCTCAGTGCACATTGCTTATTGACTGGCTGTGCTTATATGTACATGATAGCATGAATTGAAATTCAGACAACTCAGAATAGACAAGAATGTGTCTGTTCAGGTTTTGCAGAGAAGTGATCCTGTGCACTGCGTTTTGAGAGCAAGCTACGTAGAAATGCTGCATCATGCTCACAAATAGCCGTTCCCAATTTGTGTTGCTTTTGTTGGTGTAGGTGGTCGAGCGACAAGATGAGTTTGCCACATGCTGCGCTCTATGTGGGCCTCATGTATGTTATCACTGTTCAAAGAAGTATATTCTTAACTGCAGCACTCTAACCCCCAACCTTTCACTTTTACGGCTGTAGCACATGCATCGTCGTCTTTGACCTAATGTGCTGTAAAAGACAGCAAACTTACAGATTTCGATTGGGAAGTAGTAACCAATAGGGCACATTGTAATATGCTTGTTGGCCGGCAAAATGTTTTGTTGGGCTGCTTGGTGACAATCTAAATTACTACACTTTTCTGTTGACTGAGAAATTGTGAGGGCATCAGTTGAAGAGGCTTTCAGATTAGGCACCTTGAACCATTGCTAGGAATGTGCAATTCTTTTGTGTGTTTGCAAAGATCGAAAATGAGCTACTTGCGAAATCATCACTGTTAATTGTGAGTTTTTATTATGTGTCGGACTTCTATACTTTCACTGTTTGCACGACTGCTTCTATTCAAGCAGCATCTCTTGAACCATGACATTTCATTCTTGTACTTGTGTGCAATGAAAATCACTCTCCCTCCTCATTTTACATTGAGCTATATGTGTTCACTTGCCTGCTTAAAGTGCTAACTATTCTTGTGTTATGAGTGCAAGATATGCATTTCCAGAGCAAGATTTGTGCTTGATTCTTCTGCTGTTGTTCAGGAGGCATGGATAGACATGCAGAGTATATTGGCATTCGCGCAGAAGTGGTGAATTTTATCTAACTGGTTAGAATGACGACTTTCGTTTAAAATAATCTTCTTTAATTTATTTATTTTTACTTTGAATTGGTGCAATACCCCGTTTGTGGTGCAATCTTCCTTCATTTCCTAATTTACTTCCCCATTACTAAAGTGTCCTAGTACTGAGATATCACTGAAGATAGTAAATGTTGGTTTGTGGTTCGCCTGATTGGTCCTGCCTCTGTGCCCTGTTGTTTTACAATTAGTGCAGACATTATGCGGGCGTCTTTGAAGGCTGCGTTTGACTGTCTTTAGCTCGTACGTTTTGTGCCGTTGTTTCCACTAGACATACTTGAATAATTTCTTACGGTTGAGACCTCTTCACGGCTGCAAGCAGAATCAAGCACAAATCAGTACACTCCCTTTCAAGGAAAGCATGAAGAGAGCTTGAACAATTGTCTTTTCAGAAGTTACTGAATTCATCGGAAAGTGAGCAAAAGTGGACAGATTGTTCAGCTTGTTGGAGAATCCTGGTTACCAATGTTTGTCGTAAAGGGAGCTTACATAATGGATGGCAAAGCAACCTCAATTGAGGACGGACTCGTACGATCGATGAACATTACATTTTCTGGTGGTATCGCTATCTGTTGCCATGGGCAATCGTCTTGAGGCGGCTTTGCCAATGTCCGTTATAAGACTTGCATTGTAGACATTGTGCGCAAATGTGTGATAGAAGGAAGACTAAGGCTTTCTGTACGGACATTGTTGCCAGACAAACACCTTTTGTTACTGTTTATCAAAGAAAAAACTCTTGATTCAAGTACAAAGCAAAGCTGGCACTTCAATTGCTTTTCTTATCACCATGCGACTACCAGTCTGGCGTTTCTGTTTTTTGAAATGTTTTACTTTATTGTGCATTGTCTTCCCTTGTAGATTAAATGCTTGTTGATTGAAACACATGTCTGCTGTCTGACTGCAGCAATGCATACATAACGCAAGTGCAAAAAGAGACCAATACGAAAGACAGTTCTCAAGACAGCAGCACTGCCTTATGTACATTGTGCATTCTTATTTTGAGAGCAATTATATGGACACCCCCAGCACATTTTTGCCGTCGGCGTTGGTGCCACTGTGAGGTTATGTATAACAGAAAGCTGAGCTAGTTGGTAAGCATGTTGAAGAGACCAGGCGTGCAAACACGGACACAAAAGAGAAGTCAAGACACCACAAACGGCGTTTGTGGTGTCTTGACTTCTTTCTTTGTCCGTGTTTGCACGCCCTGTCTCTTTCACATAAAGTTATGTATACAGTCCAAATCAATAACATCACCCAACGCGTTGTATGGACTATGTGTTAGTGAAAGCTTGCAAGGCATGCTGACGACTGCAGCTCAAGTGGAGAGGAAACACTCTGGCAGTCTCTGTGCAAAAGGCGCATGGGGGAGGGGGGTCCCGTTGGGGGACTGTGTGGCTCCAGCAGGAACTTCTTACTTTGACTGTCCAGGCGTGATTGCCCATAATCTTGCGTGCCATGTTTTAACAGTGATTAACAGACAGCTCGTACCTTTAATAATAATTTCTGGTGTTTTACATACCATAAGCAAGATACGATTGGGAGGCACACCTTAGTGGAGGTTTCCGGAAGTTTTGACCATTTGGGGTCCTTTAACTTGCATTTAAACTATGTACATGGGCCTCTTAGCATTTTGCATCAATCAAAATGTGACTGCCTCAGTCACTGCTCGCCAAGTTCATTTGTGGTTGATTCACGCACGTTTTCCCATTGCATTATGCGTCATCTCCAAATGAGTAAGTAAACTTCTTTTACTTGAGCTTTGATTTTCTTAGTTTTGCACCGGAAAGGACAGAAGGTGAGTACTAAATGTTTGGGACCACAAAGGGTTAAGTTATGCCAGGTCGCATGCTAAAGGAGTGAGCTGGTAGCCGTACTTTGTGTAACATTCCAATTTGGTGCTATCGAATTCATTGCTTTACCCTTGTGCTAAACCGACTTTCTGTGCGCTTGTTAAACACAAACTCTCAAAAAAAGTCACAGTTTCGCCGCAAGGCCGAAGCAATAAATGCGATGGCAAGAAACTAATGCTGTATGAAGTGAGGCTCGCCAATGGATACTCTCAGTTTGAACAGCGCTCCTGTTGCAAAGGCGGCCGAAGCAGCGAAGGAAACTAGCGTGCTTCAAGTGTCGAGCTGTGACACTTGATAGTTCGCGCTCATCTTCTGTTTGTTCGTTTAGCGGCGTCCCTTGAGCTCAAGTGGCTTTCGTATGCTCCGTAACATGAGCGCGGACATCACTGTGAAAGCGTGAAACATCCCTCTTCCCCTCAGCACAAGAAAACCACGTGAGCAGACAGCGGAAGGGCAAGGTTCTCCCTGCGCAAGTATAAGAAGAAGCGAGCGAGCTCGCCGACGACTTTTAAATGCGCCTGTCGCACTCCTAACGCCATCTCGCTGGTAATGAAGAAACGCTTATAAGTGCAGCCGTCTCCGAGTCCGTCCAGTGGTAAAGGGTGCGTATATAACGCTCACCGTTACCTACGTGGAGGATCTGCGTTTCGTGGCGTAGTGGCTAGCGCCACTCGCTGCAGAGCAAGAGGTCCCTGGTTCGATTCCGCGCTTCGGAAGCATTCTTCTGAATTATTTTTCTTTGGGGCTTTTATATATATATATATACATATTTATACATATACGGTGCATGACGGCGGCGACGGCAAAATCCAGCCGAGACTGTCCATATAATTGCTATCGCAATATCAACTAGCTGAGAGCACAGCAAGGAGAACTTAACATTTTCTTTCTGCTGTCCCATAAAAAGCAAGATTTGTTGAAGTTACAGACCCCCCCCCCCTTTTTTTTTCTGACTTGAACCAGGTCTTTTTACCCCCACAGACTTAATAAAATGTTGGCCTACAACTGTGACAGAATGGTGTGCCTTTATTGAGTTCTAAAAGCTGTAGGACCTTGCTGCAATATAAGAATAATGCAAGTTATCTACCGACATATCTACTGTGGTCACTGCCTGTCTAAATGTGCGATTCTTGTAGTCTAATCAAAACTGAAAATTGCAATCTGACTAGAAATGTGGGATCAAACTTGCAGCCTTATTATTTATGTACAGCTAGCTTCACTAAGCCATCAAAGCGATGCTGGTAGCATACTCCTTATAGCAACGCCTTGGCATTAAACTATGGCTGGATGTTTGGACATGCCCAATTTTATTTTCTGGTATTCCCTTCCACAACAGGCACTGCCAATCGAACTCCATGTTTGTGGCCTTGGAAGGCTTGATTTTGTGCCCTGTATTGTGCCTTCAGATCAAGAATGCATAACAACAAGACATCCCAATTAGGACAGCATAGATGTACAGAAAGGAAGGAAATTTGAGTGCATATATGCACCAAAATTGGAATATTCAGGGGCGTCTGTATAGTACTTTCCACATAACAAGGAGTTGCCAGTGTTGCTACTAAACTTCTCATGTTTATATCTCATTGTGGTCTACCATACCGTTGCCCTTTACAGTAAGTTGCCAGTACCTCATACACCTGCACTGCACTGTACTTTTATGCCTTCATTAAAGAAGGCTAAAGCTGTGCTCGAGCGGTAAAGGGCTTCAGCGCACTGACAAAAAAAAAAAAATGTGGCAAAGATGATTATCTGCTAAAAAAGAACTGGCAAAATCTAGTGTAGCTGGCCTTTACGTTTACAGCAACTCTTGTGTTGCCATGCAATGAGACTTGTCTTCAACCTGTAAAGGGTTAGTATAGAAAGCTGGGCTGGCTGAGTCTATGTCCAATACGTTTACAGCACACAGATGAAAAAAGAGAACACCTTAGAAGAACCTGCAAATAACAGTACAATTGAAGACAAGCAGTTTTTCTGGACTATCGCTACTGGTGTGTTCTTGTAAGTCGTTTTGTTAACCCCAAAAAACAGAAAACATTCTGGATGTGTAGCCTTGGCAACCCTTTTGAACCAACACTAAAAACAGGCTTCGCAGATTGCAGAAAACATTATCTGCACGGCATTACAATTGGCTTCACTGTGGCCAGTGCATGTGAATAAAATGTAGATCAACAAATTGTAACAATTCCCTTTTTTTTTCTTTCAGCAATTGCTGCAACTACTAAATTACACAGTCTATTTAGAAGTTCAAGAAGCTGCTTGTTGCTCAAGTTTCTCTTTAAGCACGTATCACGCTGTTGCGAACGTTTCACCGGACGGTTGTGATGACTGTGATGGTGGGGGTGGCCTGGTTTCTGTTACAGTGGTGGTAGTTGTCTCCGCCGCACCAGGAGCTTCCTCTGGCTGCTCCTTTGGCTTTGGCTTGACAAATGTCTTCCTCATGGGTTCCTTTGGCGGTTGCCAGTCAGGGATGATCTTAGAGTGTAGACGCCACGTGCCATACAGATTTGAAATGTGCTTCTCGAAGACTACGTACTCCAAAACGTCTTTGATTATTGCTTCGCTTCCGTGCATTAGACGGCCGAAACGATCATATACTGCCAATGTCTGCAAGGAAAACCAGAACAAGATATTGTACACATTATTCAGAACATGAGTAGAGTTCCTTGAACACTGGATCATGCCAAACCAGGAGATTTGCTCAAGCTGCACTATAACATAGTTAAGAGATGGTGCCATACGTCTGTAAATACATTCACCAAAAAATATCTTCAAGCTTACAAACAGTTATGTCGGTCTTCCTACTTTTCTCCTTTCATACAAAGAAAGCGAGTACCTATACATAACATCTATTTTTGTGTGTGAGAACACAATGACTACTTATGCATAGAATGCATTGGGAATGGATTAAAATTAAAAACCAAGAAATAGAAGACAAAAGTGCTTCGAGATCCATATAGAACTGCCTCTACCTCTAAACACACACAAACGAACACATGCACACGTGAACACGCATGCACACACAGATTCAGCTGGACAGATAAAAAGAGAAAGGCATTCTTGGTGCTTTTGCATGACTATGGTGTGGCATGATTTGGAACCTTGTCATATTTGTTTTTGCCAAAATGCAATACATATAGAATGTAATTTTTGAAAAGTCTAGTAGGAAATCAGAGTTCTTTCTTCTCTTCTCTGATCACCTTAGCAGGTTCTGCTGTTCCTTGTCATGTTGCGTTATTTTCGCAATTCAACACTCCATAAAACACTGAGTGCGACTAAGGTACCTCCACATGACATAGGTTGACACCTAAAGTCCTGTGCATGGAGTTTATTGTTTTTTGTAGAGCTGTGCGAATAGCAAAATTTCGGGTGCGAAGCAAATTCGAATATTTTTTTAATATTTCTAGAATATTTTCCGAATACTTCGAAGCGAAATCGCAGAAAAAAAAGTTGGAGAGGATTCCTAAGCATATTCTTATGCGATAGCAACATGAAAGTGTTTCTTTTTGCTAGGTTGATGAAGCGCTGGTGGGGTGGTGTTTCATAGTTGTCTTATCAAGAATGAGGCAATGTAGAGGCTGAACTGTATTTATGTACATGATTTGGTGCAACCAAAGTGTTGCTGACAACACTTTACACGTGATAGGCAAAGATGCCATTTCCTCAGCCTCTCCTCCTCTTTCAACTTCTGTGGAAGCCAAACTAATGTGGTGGACAAGGGTGTGCTCCCTTCAAGTCCAGAGTTCCAAATCTGCCTCGTAGACGTCGATATATAAGAACACCTGAAATTTTGGATGATAAAAAGCTTCGGCGTCCGATTTTTCGGATTCCCTGCCCAAATTTCAAGTCCAAAACAGCATTAATAATGCCCCCAACTCTGCCACATCTTTCGTCTCCACCTTAGAACCAGCATTTTTTTTTTAGTTAATATTAGGTCTGTGCGAATATTCGAGCACTTCGAATATTCGAACGAATAATACAGTATTCGAATTCGCTTCGATTAGAATTTAAATTATTGAAAATTTCGAAGTATTCGAAATGAACGAATAGATGTATATTAGTCCGCTTATAACCCCCCCTGTAAAGGTGGTTTCACTGCAGTGCAGGGGTGCTATATTGTGAATACACCTTTCCAAAAAAAATCCGCACCGTCCGCTTGTAACTTTCTGTAAAGGTGGTTTCACTGCAGTGAAGGGGTGCTATACCGTGAATACACCTTTCCAGAGAAAATCCGCACTGCCGCGAAGCCCCACTTTAAGATTAAATGAACACATTACCCTCACACCGATTTATCATTTTTTAAGTTTAAAATCTTGTTATACCGGCTTATATGCTCCAAGTATAGTAAATTTTAAAACGTAACATATTTTACAGGTTATCATTTGCACTGTACCGAAAGCCAAATCCTGCTACTATTTAAAGTTGCTTCCACTTCCTTTGAACCAAAAAAGAATGACATTTCCACATGCCTTGCTACAATTTAAAAAAGAAACGTTGTGCAGGTTGGTTGGGTCATGACAGATATGCTCATTTTTCTTTGTAATATGTGATATATACTATTCGAATTCGATTCGAAATTATTCGACCAAAATCACTAATCGCTTCGAATTCGCTTCGAACCTAAAGCTTACTATTCACACAAGCCTAGTTAATACATTTGCGACCGTAGCGGAGCTTGAAGGGCAGCTTTGCCGCAATACAGGGGTGTGATGAGGTGAAGCATATTCAAAATCTAGGGACCACTTTCAATCGGACGTTGACTGTCTCTCAGTGTTGTAGGCGTTACTGAAAAAAAGTAACTAAATACGTTACCCGTTACACTATAAAAAAAGCAACGCGTTACCGCCCTACGTTACCTACAAAAAAATGTAACGCGTTACCGTTACCGTTACCGAAAAAAAGTAACGGACGTTACCTCTGCCGTTACTCCGCAATCATAAATTATAATCAATGTATCTTTGCTGCACGAACTCACAATAGCAATAATTTAAATCTGAAATTTGTTTCACATAAAACTTCTAACCCAAACAACGAATATACCCAAAATTCTGATCTAATGAGTATTACTTGCACAAATGTACCGGACCTCAGCAATGGTATCGGGGCTTAAAGTTGCCTTTAGAGTTACGTGTGATGGCTTCTGACTCTGACACATGGTGAAGCCGTTTTTGTCAATGTGACATTATACAGAATATGAGAGTCAATCATCAACGCTATTCGCAAAGAAAGCATCAATGAAATCTCAAGAAATTTACAATAATTCTGATGGTGTGCTTCTGCTAGCAAAATAAAGCGCGAATTTTGTAGTAATAAAGAAATGCTTAAACGGGCTAGTTACGTAAAAAAATATCTGTGCATAAACATTTTTTGTTCACTTTAACCTGTATATTTACCGCAAAAATTGCGAGCGTTTATGTGAGGGTGTTCAAGATCAGCCTCACTTGCTCATGAGTTCAATAACCAGAAACTTCGCTGCAGTTACAGATAGAAAAAGCAAAATTTATTTTTTAAAACAAAGTTGATAGGCCTTATCAACTTTGTAGCTACTATAAAACGTCGCATATTTAGACATTTTTCAAAAACAGTTTCCTTAGCTCTACAAGTTTCAAACAATGTTATTTTACTCTTTGTTGCGCATACATTTCATACACAAAATATCTTCTTTGTAACGATAATATTTCTGTTTACAACGTCGTGAACTTTCGAGAACGACAGGTAATGAAATTGGTCCCTCCGGATTGAATGTGTTTGATATTTTTCCCTCGTAAATTATGCAGTTAATAAGGAAATTAAGTTTCTTTTCGGGCTACTGGCATGGGACATGCATAAAAATATAAAATACTCAATTAAACTTAAAATATTTGTTTTCGGATCCGTGTCGATCCCTCGTGGAATCACCCGTTTGCAATAACCACGATTAGTACACTAACTGCGGTAATGTCTGCCGTGTAGCTACCTGTAACCATGGTTAGCCGTAACCGTAGTTAGCTTAACCGCGGTTAAGGCTGTTCGTGTGACAGCGGTATTAAGGTAGTGAGTAAAAAAAAAAGATTTTTTTGCGTTACAAGAAAAATTTCTACGTTTCGCGTCCCACTCGCACTCTTTTTCAGGGTTTTCTTCCAGCCGGGGGTCACGCCAATTCTCCACAATAAGGCAGACTCTCGATCGGCAGCGCACCTGTAGACCGGTTTACGTTACCGGCTGTCGCCTGGATCGGCCAGAATTCCACAGAAAACCGCTTAAGTCGACGACGTGGGAGTTGTCGAATTTGATGCGGTGGTCGTTTACCATGCTATGCTCAGCGAGTGTACTCCTTTGTCGCGCGAACTTGTGGGCATCGTTTTTATGTTGTCGCAGCCTTTCGGGGGAGTTCTTTGCTTCCCCCACGTACAAAATTTCACGACCAGCACGTGGTATGGAGTAAACCAGCCCCTGCGCTTTCTCTTCGGCCGGCCTGTCATTTGGGCACGAAAAGGCGCAGGTACCAGCAATCCACCTGCTACATCCACTTCCACGAGAAGCATGTCCGTACAGTTTCTCATGGCAAATTATGCGGCTTTCATCAAGCTTTGTGTGGCGATGGCCAAAACCTCCACACAAGGAGTCGGCGCGTCTTAAGAAATTGGTCCCAACAATTTCCACAAAAAAGAAAAGCGATTCCGCCCGCGCTTTTTTGGTCAATGCCTGGCAGGCCGACAGCACTCCGACGCTGCGACAAAAGAATTTGTCGGGGCGAGCTCTGAGAAGACTGCACCCCCAGGATGAAAAAGTAACGAGTAACGTGACACCACACGTTACCGAAAAATGTTAACGTAAGTACGTTACCCGTTACAGTTTCTAAATTGTAACGAGTACGTTACTAAGTTACCGAAAAAAGTAACGCGTTACCGGTAACGCCGTTACTTGTAACGCGTTACCGCCAACACTGCTGTCTCTTGGCTAAGTTCGACCGTAACGGAGCTTGAAAGGCAGCTTTGCCGCAATGCAGGTTTGTGATGAGGTGAAGCATATTGAAAATCTAGGGACCACTTTCAATCGGACGTTGACTCTGCTAAGTTCGACCGTAACGGAGCTTGATAGGCAGCTTTGCCGCAATACGGAGTTGTGATGAGGTGAAGCATATTGAAAATCTAGGGACTATCATTTGGACGTTGTCTCTTGGCTAAGTTCAACCGTAACGGAGCTTGAAAGGCAGCTTTGCCGCAATACGAGAGTGTGATGAGATGAAGCATATTAAAAATCTGAAGGGGTCACTTTCAATCGGACGTTTACTGTATTTGTCTTTGGGAAGTTCGAATAGTAAAATTCGAGTGCGAATTGAATCGAATAGCAAACAAACACTATTCGAAAAATATTCGAAATTTCGAATATTCGCACACCCCTAGTTTTTTGTTGCGCTTTCTTTTTTCAACGTTTCGATTAATAAGCCTCAGTTAGCGCTCATCTTGCATCCTTTTTATTGCGATAGCAATTATATGGAGAGTCTCGGCTGGAAAATGTCCGTCACCGTCATTCACCGTATATGTATAAGTATGTATATATATAGAAAGGCCACGAAGAAAAATAATTAAGAAATTCTTTCCGACGCGCGGAATCGAACGGGCGACCTCTCGATTTGCAGCCCGCCGCGTTAGATGTGAGGCCACGACAGCACCGTCTCTCAGCCCTCTCAGCCTGCTAACGGCGAGCTATTTATATACACCATGTAATTCAGCATGCTTTCTTAGTGGCCACATAAATGGCGCGACGTGCGCGCGTGTTGCGCGCTTTAAAGATCGTCGCCCCGCCCCTGCGAACGCCGTTGCTGTTCACTCTACAGGGCGTCGTCGTTTCGCTCGCTGCAGCGGCCGCGTTTGCGAAAGGAGCGCGCAGTTCAAACAGAAATAAATAACAACTGTGACAATTAGTTCGCGCTCGTCTTGTGTGTACCTGTTCGTTTGTTTCGTGCGTCTTGCTTTATGTTTGAGCAGTGCGCTTCAAGTGTCGAGCTGTGACGCATTAGTTCGCGCTCGTCCTGTGTGCGTTCTTTTCGTGCGTCCTTTGGGCTCGAGCGTTGCGCTGGCAATTTCGAGCTGCTTTCCGTTCTTCGCGTTACAATGCAATTTATTGCTATCGCAATCATTGCTTCGCCGTTGCGGCGAAACTGTGACTTTTTTTCCTTTGTGTTTCCCATTGTTTGCAGATTCAGATATACGCATCCATTCCAACATACCCAGCTTTCTAGTATATTGCTACAAGAAAAAAGATTACTAAGTGGACCACATGTGTAATTCCCAAGGTCAGTTAGCACCAAATATAATGTGCTCTTGCATCTTATTACACTGCTTCTGGTACTTTCCGCAAGCACACAAAAAGCTAGTTGATAGACAAAATACATTATGTACAACATGCGTTCGAAATTTAAATTGCATTTGGAAAACTCACGAAGAAAAAGCCACAAGGTAATCCATGGTCAGTGCCTATGGCAATGCTCCTGTCCCATAGTGCACAGCTGTTAGTGGTGGCCATTGAAGACGGCCACGCTGTTTCTGCCTGTCACTGCCACGTCTATTCACCATACGACAATGGCGCTAATCGGATTGAATTGCCTTGACTCTTGGCTTGTACTATCTTGTGGTCAGATGCAACAATAAAATCTGCTAAGCTTAACTGAAAGTAAGATTCAAATATTTTTAAGGGTTTTATAAAGGGGCCCTCAATACTTTTTCAACATGGTCAGAAAACGCTGCCGATCGATAGTCGAGAGCATGCGAGCCAAACATTATAGCTCTGCACACGGCCTGGAATTTACAATTAATTCCCGAACTCGGCTAGGAATCGCTCCCTCTTTCTACAAATGATGCCATAAACCCAAAGTCCACGATAATTGGCTGATCTTAGCATCGTGAGCTGCATAGTTACTGTGGCCGCGGGATGGCGCCACATGCCCACGCACACGCTTGCAATCACACTGAAGGTAAGCTGCACGTTTGAAGAAAAAAAAGAAAAGTGCTCAAGGTCATGATGCGTGCTGACGAAGGGACGCATCTTCTTGCCTCCATGTCATCCCTCACCATGCATATCTCTCAGCACTCTCACTGGTATGAGAGGAGAGAGAAAGCGCTTAAAGTGTGCAACAAATCTCTCTAACTCTGCTCATACTTGACGAATTCTGAAAATTTTTGCGACAGTCAATTCAGGAGGCAATAAGATCTTTCAATGAAGCCATTAGATGATTACTTGGAAAAGTGTTGCAGGGCCCCTTTGAAGGGACACTAAAGGCAAATGGCAAGTCGAAGCTGATTGTTGAAATAACGTTCCAGAAAACCAGGTAGTGCTTGTTTCGTGCCAGGGAAACGCTTATTTTGAAAGAAAATCAAGTTTTAGTAGTCAACTGTAATAGGGTAGCGAGTTGGGCGAGTTGGAACACACAGCGTTAGCGCATTTCAAATCCGCACAGTAGTCCGCACAGTGTTAGTGCATTTCAAATCTGCACAGCGTTAGTGCATTTCAATTCGTCCACCTGAAAAGGGCTCCTGACGTAGCGTTTGCCTTGCCCAACGTTGCCTGCCTTTACTACCCGGCAGCTGGCACTGCGGTTTCTGCTCTGAAGGGCACATTACAAGCCTTGCCCAAGTTGCAGTTGATCTCGTAATCCTCTGCACGAAAGTGCAGCGAGCACACACGCAGATTTCTTGGTTGTTTAGGACACTGTGGCAGAGGCACGGCACTCAGCCACTTCGGCATAGGGGTTTATTTGTGGCACCCATTGGAAAGTCACGTCGGTTTCTTTGCTGCAGCTGCTGTTGCTCAAGTGGCGCACACCATTTAAACATCCGGCAACATAACAGGGACGCGGCATTTTGTCGAATTTTCCATTACAGCGACTCTCACGAGCGTTCAAAGCACACGCAACAGTACGCGATAACGAAACTACCACTGAGACGCGACCGCGTAAGCGGAACTTTTAGACTAGCTGCGCTGTTCTCCTTGGTAACGCCAAGTTCTTTTTTCCATGAATGAAACAGAAATGCACACGCAGCATTTTATTATGTCTTGTAATGCACAGGGTTTCATCTTTTTATTAAAAGTTTGAGTATTAGTGATCAATTGTAATCGGGACTCTTGACGTCATTGGGCTCATTCTAAAATGTCCCACTGGTGGCGCATATTGTGTCCCACTTAATTTCTTGCTTAGTAAAGCACTGCTGTTATAATACTGACGTTTTAGGCACTCAGACATTCACCTTTCACTCTGATATAAATTGTTATTTGCCTTTAGTGTCTCTTTAAAGGGGTCATGAAGCTCCCCTTGGGCTGATTGAAAAAACACATCCTGCGGAAAGCTGACACGGCTATGAACTGCTCTGCCAAACATTACAGTCGTGCGCGCCGCGTAATGGCCACAAGCGGAGCGCGAAGTTGCCGTTTCCCCAGGCACCCTCTTTTCAAACAGAGGCCGGTTCTCACTCTCGTCGGTGGGCGGGGCGTCTGTCCGCTGTACGTCGCAAGAGACATAGCATGCTGATTGGCCGATAGCCGACGTAAATCGAGAGCGGCGTTCGGATCAGATGCGCTTCTTGCCGCGGGGTGCCGCCACTTGCCGGCGCCGCACTCCTCAGTACACGGTAGCCGCACTCGCGCAAGCGAATCACAGCGGGAGAGCGATCGCGTTTCATGACGCGCGCTGGCGTAACTTCTTTCCCCCATGCCATCCCTCCCTGTCTAGCTTCCAGTGCGCTCGTCGGCACGAGAAAAGAGAGAAAGCGCTGGGAGCGTGCGCCAAACCCCCGTAAATCCGCTGATTCTTGACGGATTCGAGAAATTTTTGCGGCAATCGATTCGGGAGGCAGTACACTCCGATACTGAGGCCATTAGATCATTACTTGGAAAAGTGGTTCATGACCCCTTTAAGGACTAACAAAGGCAGTTTTTTGTTAAGGTTTTGAAGGACTTCTCAAAGTTCCAAGGACTGCACGAGCACTGAACTTTCCCTAGATTTTTGTCCTCAAGAACAATCTTTATTCGACCATGGTGGATCGCTCAAGAATGAAAGATACATTCGGGAATCCCTTCATGTTGGGTCCCACTGCACAATGCTCACCTGCTGGCTGTGGAATCGCATGGTTATTTGGCCAAACAAGTTCTCCTTGCTGATCATGTCGGTGCACCGCACGTGAACTGCCCGCGGGGGCTCCAGGCTGCGCACAAACTGCCACCGCAGTGTCTTGCGCTCTATGTTCTCCATCATAATCTGCATACAATATGGCAATAAATAAAGAAAAAAAGGGCCAAACAGCTGCTTGTACAAGCTTTCCATGACTCTTCTGCTCATTATTCAAACATAAAATTTTGCACAGATGCTTGTTTGTGTGTGTGTGTGTGTGTGTGTGTGTGTGTGTGTGTGTGTGTGTGTGCGCGCGTGTGTGTACACACACACACACACACATATCTGAAGCTGAACTTTTAATGTGGTATAAAATTTTGTTGCAGCAAACCATTAAGACCATGGCCAAAGTAGCACCAAAGTTCTGAACTATAATCTACTAAAGGCTGCCACATTGCTGCTGCACATTGTGAACTGCTGTGAACTACTGAAGGCTGCCACAACAGTACTGCCAAATCTATCCACATCAGTATAAGCGAGATACACAAGAGGCTACCTACATCTGTTAAAGTTAAGCACACCCCTTGAGCTGCTGGTGCTTTGCTGTGGCTTCCACATGTAATTACGGGTACATGGGTATATAATGTATTCCAAGCTACACACACGCCATTTGATCCATCCAACAAGCCCATCATGGCCGAACTAGGAGGCCTTGCGTATGCCAACTAGTATAATACACATCTGTGACTATACTGAAGTGATGTGCAAAAAGGGTTGCTATGAATGTCTACGTTGCGTCCCTGCAGAAACAAAATAATATTTATCAATAGGTTGTCTCATTTTGTCTTTTGTCATCCCGCACTGGTGAAGGTTTTCTGTATTAGTGCATCCTGGCTCCACCAAATTCCAACACTTGGCTTGGTTGGGTTTGTGGTCTATATTCTTTTTACAAATGCTAATAAAATAATTTAGCAACTTTAGATTACAATGTGCTATTGCTGTGGCATTTAATGGGCAGCAAGCAACAAAAGACGTTTCGAACAGTTTGAGAAAACTCACCGGGTAACAGTGCTCGGTCACAAGGTCCTGAAGCTTTTCCTCATCTCGGCTGTAATAAAAACAATGGCAGAACAAGAAGCGAAGAAGTTGGCATACACAAAGACAGGAAATTTTGGCGTTAACAATTCAGCAGGGACGGCACAAGTTGTTCGAAGAAGGCACATGAGCATGAAGAACACTATCAAAGATTCCTTTACGCGGTCTATACAGTTTAAATGGGTGCAATGCTGCACGTATCTTGCATTTCGTCGCATCTTGCTGTGGTAGCAGTTGGACACTTGAGAGTGAGGTTTGCCGTGATCTTCCCATAATCTTGTTTGCGCTCTAGTACCTTCCTAATACATCTATGTCAGGGGTCTCAAACCCACCTCAGCTAGAGGGCCACAGTCACGAAATTGAGCCCCTATAGGGCTGGGACAGTGAAGAAAGCTGAAGAAAAAGTATTCTCTCCCACAACTAGGAATGCGGTCACCGTGGCTAGGACTGAATCTGCGACGTCGTGCTCGGAATTCACCACATTTTCTGTTCTAATCATCGCTTAGGGATCCTTGCGTCGTGCAAGTCACAAATGTGTATTACATCACCGATAATATTCAGCTTCAGACAGCATGCTTAGTTACTCTTACATCATTGTGTTGTGGCTGTGCTATGCTCAGCGTAAAGACTCGTTTGAGAAATACGCCAATAACGACAGTAAATGAAACGAGCACCTGTACAAGCATACTTAGCAAGTGCCTTGTGGGCTTCTATGTAGATATCCTGGGCCACATCAGCAAACTCGACGAGGTCAAATTCATCCTCATAGGCGCGGATCTTCCGCAGGTTCATGTAGGACTTCCCACGCATCTCAAGACGCCGCATGCGCTGCACGGCTCCCGCCTTGGTCAGGAGGCTCACTTTCCCATCACCCTCAGGAGGAAGGTATGGTTCAAAGACGCCACCTACAAGATGCAGGAACCAACATATTAATGGCATTTTATTCCTTGGAATGCCACACTAGGAAACACTCACTGTTAAAGATGTGTATCTGACAATTTATAAATGGACTACAGTGCAGAATCCACAAACATGCACTAATTACTTTAAGTGGACAACAAAGGCACTTGTTGAATCAAGAATTGATAGGCTATAACTAGGGCTCAATGTTTTCAGAGTTTATTTTTCTGGAAATTCAGAGGGTGCTTTTCAGTTTATTTTGTTAGCAGAAATATGGTGTTTATCATAGTTTATTTTTCGTAAATCCCGAATTGTCTGAAATTCGGAGTTCAATTTTGCATTATTCTCAATACTCCAATATCTTAAATGAAACAATATCTGAACACGAAAACATCAGACCAGCCAACACACAACACATATACACAAACGCAATGTACAAACACAAATACTTGAATATACAAAACAGCTACACTTGTTCATATTATAATCATAAAGCTTGTTGTAATAAACGCAAGCATACTTTATGAGGTCCATATATTAGACGTCTAATGGCGCACACCAGTGCTGCCAGAGGACTGTATATCAAGATGTCTCGTGCTCCCAGTACCCTACATACGTTGACGTGTTGACGTCTTTCACTTCGTGTGCGTGTGCGCCCTTTGTTAAATGTGCGATGGGTGCAGTCTACAAGATACTGTTGATGTGAGGTAAAGTTGATATCGGCCAAACCGGCCGATGTATCAACGACTGCTAAGAATATGCCCTTTCGATAAAGAATGGAACAGGGTCATATATTGACCATTAAAATTGGGGTTTATCGGAAAAATCCGAATTGTCAAAAAGTTTACCGGCCAGTGTTTATCCAATTTTTTTTTTGTTATTTATCCGAAAACACCGAGCTCCTAGTTATAACACCGCCATGTTCAAAGTGTCACTTTGATTGACTTCAAGGGAGTTACAGAGCACCACCTCACACGTTCTTGCTGCCATCACTGGCAAAGAATGCAGACATGGGTGGTTTGTGTACATACATTAACATAGAAAAACATTCTTAAGATCTTTAGTATAGCAGAGGAAATGAACATATTTTGATACAATCTGCACATAACATAAGCAGCACTACTTATTTCTGCTGCTGATGCATGCATGCATATTGTGTAAATTGTAACAAATCTAAACGAGAGAGCTGTCACTCCAGTGATGCCGCAAGATAATGCATGTGTACTAGCACTTTTGCTTGACGTAGTGAACCTTTAGAAGTTAAATAATGCAGTCTTAAGTGCCAAAACTAGGATATGATAATGAGTCATGCCGTAGTGGGATACTTCATATGAGTTTTGATCACCTGGTGTTTTTTAGTGCGCACCTTCATTAGCAATAAGCGTCAGCTGAACTCCGCTTCTCAAGCTGATACTGCTGTCACTAAGCCACCTGAATAAAACTAACGACAGTGACTTTATTTTATCTTTCCGCCAAAGTGCTCCAGCAAGCACAGCTGATGAGGTCTATGCATCCCTATTGGTGGTGCTGAGTCACGTGATGACGCTTGAGCCATCTTGACAAAAACAAGCGCATGAACGTCTACGTGCAGCAGACCTTATGTTTTCTTGACGCTTTCTTTCTCTTTAGTTGTGTTGGGGCTATGACACTTGTTCGCAGCCACTGTACTGTGCTGCGTACTCAATGCGTGTGGTGTCTTTCGCGCGAATTCTGATGCCGCTATAGTGTTGTTATCGAAGTTTGTCTTGCATGGTGCTTCGTTGCAAAGTCTCAAGAATGCAAGAATGGGGTTGCTTGGCGTCTTGCAGCTTTCACACATCAGCGATTTGAAAGATCTCGTGGAACTAAGCTTCACTTACATACGATGAAATTGACTTATATGCATATGAGATTCTAATAACAGTCACACCACCGGTGCCGATGCTAGATGCGACAGAACAAGCATTTACGTAGCGGAAGATATTTTGGCGTACTGTATCTTCGTTTTTCCTGCTAAATTATTCAAGAAGTTCTTTTAATGATAATTTGATTGTTAGCACAAGTGCTTTCTTTACTGTCCTCCGTTTGCATCCCATACAATATCTAAGCCTCTGTATGGTTTTTGCCCGTCTGTTTACTGTAATATGTCATTTGTAACCTGCTGCTAAAATATATTCTCTGCTTTATTCTTATTTTTTTAACTGTCTACGTCATTGCTACTATTTACATATCTACATTCCATGCGAGTTTACTGTTATGTCAAGGCAATGTTGAGGTCAAACGCAAAATAACCTGAATGTGCCTAGAGTACACAGTAACAAAATTTCTGCTTACTGTTTAGTAAAGTAGTGATACTGAGTTTGCATTATAATAATGGAAATTATACGAAAAGATCTTACAGATGTTAGGAAGGTGATTTGAGAAACATAATACCAAGTACTCTGTTTTTCTCATGAGCGTCCCCACGAGCCGTTTTATGCTATTTTCCATAGGCACCGAGTTTTCTATTGTCTGGCCTTAACACCTAAGTTGACTATACATTATGTTGTATCGTCATAGCTTTTAAGGGTGTTGCCTGTATTATGTTCATACAGAGTGTTTCACGTAACAGGAACCAAATATTTACCAAGAAGTGGTTAATCTCAACTGGATAAAACCAACAAGATGGTTTGCCGCCATACGGCTCTTGTTGAGTATTTTAACATTGCACTTCAGTTGGTAATTAACTAAGGTGAATTATGCAATATTTCTGATATTCACTTTAGAGCCAAGTGCGTTTCATTACGTTGTAGAGGGCATTCCAAAAAGATCTATCCAATTTCTTGTGGAAATGTACATACTGTGTAGTGATTTTTTCCTGCGTTTAGAAAAACCCGAGAAATATGGCCACGTTACTGCCCTTGTTCACTACCGTATTGCAGTGCTCTCAAACGTGTTTCGTGTGAAACAACCAGTGTATGGACCATGAAACAAACGGCCGGTGCTCTAGGCATCAGCTCCAAAGGGCGTCAACATTTCCGACTGCCGCGCACGGCAAGCAAACGCCATCATCCCTGAGAAGTGATAGGCTGACGGTACGTGCGCCAGTTGATTCAGTCGAAGCATGTTTGAGAGCGCTACACTACGGTAGCGCATAAGCGCAGTCACGTGGTTTTATTTCATATTTCGTGGGGTTTCTTTAAAAGCCGAAAAATATTCACGCAACATGTATGTTGCCAAAAAACGATTGGATCTGTAGTTTATAAATGCGCTCTATGACGTGACAAAGCGCACTTGGCCCTACAGTGAATATTAAAAATGTTGTATAATTGACCTTAGTTAATTAACCAATTAAGCACAAGAAAATAGAAGATAACGAGCACCACATGATGGTAAACCATAGGCCGTTGGTTTCATCCAGTCGTGGTTAACCGCTTGTTTTTAAAATATGTGGTTCTGCTTACGTGAAACACCTCATACACTCGCTGTGATTTTTTAACACAGTAGCGCCTTGCTATTTCACTTATCTATATTCATTTTCTTTTTTAAATCACCGTAAAGTTATTTTACTGTTACAAGTCAGCGGGTAAGCAGAGCTAGAAGTGAGAGTAGTGTGAATAGCAGCGATATCCTGCGATGCTTTGTGCCACCCCAACACATCTGAGACATTTCTGGCCAGCACAAGCTCTCTAAGAGAAGAAATGGTAAAAGATTACACACTAGTGAATTTGTTGCTAAGGAACGCTTTTTACGCCAGCAGATAAGTAGAACGTGAAAGATAATTGCAGTTTTGTGTCCTCAGTGAATTATGAGCGCTGACTATGACTCATCATCTTCACACGATTAGTCACAAAAGATATTGCTACCAGCGTTGTTGCTGCTCTCTACCTGTCGGGTGATACTACAGCATTACGAAAACGCTTACGGACAAGGTAAAACTGTACAGTAGTATTTGCACCATTGCGCGGAGGCTTCTTATTGACGTTCTTGTAAGCAGATGGCAACCAGCTAGATGGTCGGCACATAGAGCAGTGACATCCATCAATTAGAAAAGCGTCAAGGAAAAACCACTTACAGCGCAGCGTATAAAAAGCTGTCATGTTAAGCAGCCAAGCAAATCCCGATAAGCTGTTTCAGAATGAAACTAATACGCTTTTAGCAAGAAAGAGAACTTTTGGGATACAAACAGATATTTCATTAAAATTAAATGCAGTTGGCAGCAGTTAAGAAATTTTCTAATTCTTAAAGGGACTGACAACTGCCCAGAACATGAAATGAGATGACTCCACTGATGGAAAGATTGTCCGTCGCATTGACTCAAACTAACCCTGTTTTTGTGAGAGATGGATTTATATTTTTATTTCTTAATTGAAAGTCGCAAAAAATAAACTGTGGCGCCTCTGGCAGCAAAAACATGAACGAACCGATGAACCCGTCCATGTGACCATTGATTGCTGTACGCGGTCGACGATTTTTTTGTTAGTATTGAAATATTGTTCGTTTCTTTATATTAAAAAGTATTACTCCATAAAAATGTACATATAGGCCTGCGTTAGTAGCATGCATTAAAGTGGTGCTGCCTTCGCCTGACGTAATGATCCCATGCTCATCAGCGCGTCTTGAGCAACTTTTCAGCACGTTCATACAACAGTGCACACAGTTTCCAGGTCGCTAAGATTTTGGAGCGACATAGTTTTGCTACCTACACTTGGTCTCAGAAATGATGCGTGCTGCTACTCGGCGCGGCCTCAAATACGTGTAGTGATGTTTTCGATGACTTGGCTTGGCTCGTGTGTCGAGAGAGTAATGACACGAGGACAAGCCACCCATGACACAGGCGCAGGCAACCTTGGACGCATGCACACACAACGCAGTACAGATACAGGGAAGGTGTATAATGGCACATCATCTCATTGTAACAGCTTGTTATTTTCAAAAATAGTTGAAAAGCTATAAATAAAGGTGGTTAAGCATAGTTACAGGAACTCCTGCAAAAGCAGAACAACGATAGTTTTCACAAATCATGAGAAGGGCTGGCGCCATCGCTATCAATTCCCAGCGTTGCTGGAGGAAAGGTGCGTCCATGTTTAGAGCCTTTCAGATCGAAAAATACTGCTTGTAAAATAACTACGTGCTTTTGGGATTAACTACTGCAGCTACAAAAACTGCGAATGGTGAACTTTCTGTCGCGCCGTAAAAAAATGGGTAGAGAAAAATCAGTTGTCGGTCCCTTTAATAGTTCAGAAATTTTTTACATAGGCCTTTGCTACTTCATACTATAGATCTATAATAGCAAATGTATCGAAGTATCTTAAGGTACAACTGGGAAGTATCGTACAGATGGCTTGCACTGACGTCACTGAAACAGCCACGTTGGAGCACCAACATGGCGGGATGCGAACTTTGTGATGTCACGTTAGCGTTATCAGTACATCGCATGCTGGTTCTTTCACTATTCATGCACAGAGGCCCAATAACGTTCCAGCGATGTCGTTATCACTCTGAAGCAGGTTAGTCGCTGCGTGATTATACTGCCTCGACGTCATCTAAGCCGCCATGTTGGCGCCATGTTTTGCGTTCGTGACGTCACGTGCAAGCTATCAATTGGATACAATCATTTTGTAAGTATCTTGTATCTGTATCTGAAATGCTTCTTGCCCGAGTATTTTGTATCCTATTGCGATACAATTTCAATGTATCTTTGCTGAGCCGGGAATTGAACCCGCTTACTTGTGTTTACCAGTGCAACACCAAGCTGCTAAGCCACCACGGCGGGTAAGGCTAGATGTTCATGACTGGCATTGGTGACTTATGTGGCTCTGGGTTTTATTGTGCATGCATTTAACAGCGGTTCTGTTTAAAACCCTGGGGATCCGTTGTCCGCACCTTCTATAGCTGCGACAGCGAAGCCTGACGAGTGGGGGAGCAAGTGGGTGAAAGGGAACCTAGTGCAGAGAGTTGAGCCTGGTAGAGGAAGGGTAGCGACGTTGAGAATGGTAGAGAGGAGGAGAGCAAAAAGCGAAGCTATGGCGAGAACGAAGCAGGTGGTGTAGAAAGGAGGACCGGCTGATCACCATACTGGAAAAGCCGAGGGTCTCGCATTCTTTCCGGTATGTTCGCCTCGCATTCGTTATGGAATGCTTGAAAATGGCCAAGCTAAAACAGATGCCACCAGCTCCACCGTCTAATCAGCCTTCGCGTCGTTAAGTCAGTTGAAGATGCGCATAATTTTTTATAACCATCGCCATTTCTCGCAGGCTTATGCAGTCGGCAATCCATGGCTCGTCTCGTGATGCAAATAATTGTAATCGCATTTGCCACAGACTCGTACAGTTCTCACCCGAGCAGCTGATGACCATGGGTCCGCTCATTCCAGGGCCGGTCGGGGGCCACACCTTGCTCCTTTAGTTTGGCACGCATTTCCTCTGGTGTCATCTGGTCCCTGTGGCGCATCTCCTCGAATTCGGGCAGCTTGATCTTGATAACCTTGCGCCGTCGCAAGGCCTTCCATTTTGGAAGCCAGTGCTTGTTGCTTTTCGCCCAACGCACCTGCTGCACCGACGGTCGGAACAGCCCCTGCGTCAACTGAGAAAGATGAAAGTTGACGCACTAGTTCGGAACACGCAGACAAGCTTCCAGTAAAGTTTTTCTCTAAAAGAGCGACAGCTCCACTTACATCCTGTGGAGTTGTGCGCTCACGCGCCAAGTCAACGAGCGAAACGAAAGCACAGTAAGCACTAAGCAAAACAAGTTGCATATACACGCAATCTATGGTTCTTATGATCAGATCCTTTCAAATACACATTACCGATCAGCACGACTAAATATCGACTTAGAGGAGTTACGTGCCTTCGAGCGATCAACGGAAGGCTCTTAGAGACAACCATCACACAGATCTCGAAAAGGGTAGGCTGTCGCGAATACACAGCATATATCGTTGCGAAGCTAAGATACCCGGCATAAAACAGCACGAAACCTGCTTACTGAGCGTCCGGCACCGCTGATCGCGAGCCGAAGCATGAGGTTACTGCAGTGTGCAGCCATGTTGACTGTTTCGGGTTTCCGTTTCCAATGCAATTAAACGACCCAGAAAAAGAGGTTCGCAAAAAAGCGGAGTATATTTTTACTTCATTTGTATATTTATTTATCGAGTTAAACTCGTTAAATAAAGTCGAAAATAACTTCAGAAACCAAGGTTTTTTTTTTCGGCAACGATCTTTTTGGTTTTGATTTTTACCCTCAGGTGTGCAGCAGCGCTCGTCCACACGACGTATTGGGGTTAGGGCTGCGGAACTTGAGAAACTTTCAGTAAGTATTTTCAGCGTATTACGACTACTCGTTATTGCTCTTATTGCCAGACAACGTGTGGGCATCATGGTTCGCGTGTCATTTTGGCGGAACGGCTAGTAGCAAATAACGCCGGGCGACGAGCTCGGCGGTGTGCTCCCTAATCGCTATTAAGCCTCGTCGCTCTGCGCCGTTGTCAGGCAATTTTTCTTCGGAGTGCCGTGGTTTCAAAGCGTGAACCTGCATTGCCGTCTTCGTAGGGCATGGAGTGAAGTGGTATCACCCGCGACCGTATCGTCGTGGGGCGAAAATAAACGGTCGAGCGTGCTAAACTCGACAACCGGGGTTTGCGAACATTTTTATTGCGCAGTGTGGTAGGCCTCGCTGTCGGAAACGCGTGTGTGATTCAACCAACGACGAGTGCTTCCCCGATGTGCGCGTGTGAAGGACGAGCGTCTCACTTCGCTGTGGTCTGGGTGCCTGTCTACACGGTTTTCTGCAACAGGCTCGCGTTAAGATTTTAACCGCGGCCTATCACATCGGTGGTTGAGGAAATTTGAACTGCGCAAATGCGTTCATTCAAAGCTCCGCTTTGATGATGCCGGTAGACATCACAGACGCCGGCTGACATTTTGAGTCTGTTCTGCGCCCGGCTAATACGTTCATGTTATTCGTGTATGTGTTTTCGTGTATTCGTGTCGCAAGAACTGTGCACTGAGAGCAATGGTGCTGCGTAACTTCAGGGTCCGAGTTCTACTCCGCCGACTGCCCTCCTGCGCACTCATTTTTTTTTTCTTACAACGGCGCGTACGCGGCTTCAGTGATAAGCAGTGTGTAGTAAGGAGGAATGCACTGCTCCTTCGTTTCTTTTTATTTTTGGCGAGGCTTTGCGCTTGGAGGATGCGTTTATGGTTGACTCGTTTGCAATATATCAGAGCAAAAGCGGTCTCCGTTCGACGGCGACCCTAACAACCAGTCTTGAGATAGCCGGCGTTTCTTTCGCATCTCCTTTATATAATTTTTCTTCGTTCTACGCCAGCTTTCACGTTTTCTTTTATTTTAACTTTTGTTCTCGCCGCGGGCGCGTCACTCGCCAGGCGACCTTGGCCATTGGTGCCGATTCACGCAGGAGTCATCTTCGTGTTCGTTTTTACCCTAGCGCCTTCTCTCCCGCAGACCTGTTGCCACGGGACATTTGCAGTGTAACGCCTGTTACGAGTTGCAACGGTTGCAGTGGTGCTATCGCGCTACGGTTCATTTTCGCTTTATTTTCTTTGCCTATATAGTAATTACAACCTCTCGGTGACACCGGCCCCCAGCATGACTGAACCCGTTTGACGAGGAAGCGCAATTTGCTGCCTCTATTACCCGAGCTCTCGGTTTGATGACTGATAAAAGGGGCAGCGTGCTTCCTAATTCGTAGCTTGCATCTGTTTGGTTATAATCATATACATATGCGCAGGCGGGGGGCGGGGGATTCAATTCGGGCTTAACCTGTGTGTATGATTGGGGTCAAAATACCTTTGTAATGGCTGTTTATGTGCAGTGTACAAAAGCAATGAAATGGTAGCAAAATTACCCAAAAGTTCCGCAGGACCCATTCACAAGCTGAGTGAATATTTTATCTGCCACCTTTTGGCAGAGATTAGTATGGCATTCGTGCATGAGGAATGTCAGAAGTGGGATTATCTGGTCGTTATGTCAAGAATATGCAGTATGTTTTGAGGCATAGATCGAGTTTGTGTTTAGAATTGCCAGGTGTAAAAGACAAAAAGTAGTGAAATTTAGCCAGGGGTAGCAAAATTAGCCTAAAGTAGCCACAAGTGCGTTAAAACGGCTGCAACATTTTTATGTAAATGACTAAATACAGAGCCTTTTAGCGAACTTGTAAATAAGTACAGCCTCAACCTTCCGCAGTCATAATCGCTGAGAATCAAGCATAAACTGATGACTTTGGCAATAATTTCGTGCAGGATGACGAAGTTTTTTGCGCTTTTGCAAAAATCAGTCTCAACAAGTCTTGCATGCCTTTTCTTAAATGGACTTGAAGTAACATCCATGCGGCGACAGTAAAAATGAGTATTGCATGAATGTGCTCAACATTGGAGTTGTGGGGTTCGAAGCATAAATTGTAGTCATTTTCGCAATCATTTTTTGCGCGATACCGAAGCTTATGTCCCTGAGTCGCAATCCGAACCTAATATGAAGAAACGACGCAAGTAGTTAGATATCTAATGTCTGAGTGCAGAGAGGCTTGGATGCGGAACGCTTTCAGTTGTCCTAGTCTCATCCAGTTACTGTTTATAAAGACGCGTTCAGCAATATAGATGGTCTAATTGTGGCTCCATGCAACAGTTTTCCCTGAGAGCCCTCGCCACGCATCCAGAAGTCCTTGCTTTTGTATAATGCAAGCATCAAATGATTTTGTGAGCTGGAAGCACGCCGTGGCCGCCTTGTTTTGACACTGCATACTGGAACGGCAGCAGCTACAACACCACCAGATATTGATAATTTGGTTAAAATTGAAGAAACAAGAAAGTTGCCAAGGTGTTTTTTTCTGCTGCCACCGGCCTAAAGAGTAGTCACATTGGTGCAATGTAGCCAAATCTGGCAACCCTGTTAGTTGTGTGATCGGCTAGTTTCTGCTCACTTTCTATTTTTCCCAGTGCATAGGACAAGGATGCACTGATCTTTACCTCACTTACTCACCATTCTACTTAGCAGGCCTATGAGCCAACTATTAATAAGACATCATCAACATTACCACATACTGCTTGCGAGTATAGTGTTCTCGCAGTGTTCATTTCATATGGAAATGTTAGTATCAAAGAGGGTCTCTTGGCAGCAGAGCGTTGCGACTTGTGCTGTTGTTACTCTTGTAATGATCCATAAGCGTTTCTTCAGAAGGTTAGCTGTCAAGTTAAACTGCATCGTGATGTATGAAACTCTTGAAGAATTAAACATTGGTGTAGCTTGCTTGGCAAATAAACAACCTGTGCCCTTCTGTAATGAACAGTTTTTTCTCCTGTCTGGACTCATTGGATATGTTTTCTTAAAGGGACTGTCTACCGCTCAGAAAAATTTTTTTGATTGTGGTGAAAATGAGAAGATTGTCACATCGGCAGTAACGAGCACACTTTTGTCCAATAAAAAAATGAATATTTTTAATTTGGCTCTCAAAGTTGTGAATGTATGACCGCTAGTGTCACCAAACAGCGATGTGGTTCACTCTAGCGGTATGAGCAGAAAGCTCTATGTATAACTTAAAGTTGTGTTTTATGCACTTTTGGCAGCTTTCCTTCGCATCAGAGAGTAATTTTTGCTCTTTTTCTCACGCATTCAAAGAGGTGCTTGGTGGCGCTGCCAGCAACGCATTTGCCTGCCTGCCTGCGGCGGAGAAACGCGAGCACAGTGTCCGGCGCCGCTAATAAAAACAGCAAAAAAAAAAAGGCGTCTTGGGTGTAGAGCAGTGCGACTGACTTAAGGGAATTTTCCAACCATGCCCGTGAGTCCTCATGTGTAAAGTGCATACCAGTATTCACCGAGCTTCTACATTGAAGATTGTGCCTTCAGGTTCCGCTTCACCATGGCGTCAGTGTTGGCTGTCATGTTGCACAGGATATGCAACACAGAACACATAAACATAACTGAAGAACTGCAGGTACCTTCTGTTCTTCTGTGAAGCACGTCTCGTTCATTTTAGTTGCACGTTTGGCAATGAGTGGAACCACTAAGATTCATTTCACCAGGCCGGTGTACCAGTGTTGCTGGAACAGACCAACCTTTCCTCTCGACTGCGGTGGTTTTTCAGGCTGACTAAACAAAGCTGGAGAGACTGTGGTAATAATACTGTATTTGATAGTTTGCTTGCTTTAAACGACCTCTACGGTATTTTTTATTATAAAACAAAACCTAATGAAGCCTGCAAAAACTGTATGTGGTTCCAGTTTTTGACTTTCACCAACACTACAATTGTCATCGCGTCCACCAACTAGTGTTGTGTGTGTTCTTACACCAATGGAAAAAACACTTAAAGCAGATTTAAAAGTTCTGTATTAGAAATTTCTACTCGCTTTCTAGAGAAACCATTGCAAGGTTGGTCACAAAACAGAAAAGTGATGAAGGACGGTAGACAGTCCCTTCAGCCTTGTTTTATTTGAGCTATGTTGGCTTCCATGCCATGAAGATCTGCAGCCATGGCATTTAGAATTTTTTTTATGCTATTCACCCCCATTTGTGCACTTGTCTTTAGGGTGATGCTCAGGTACTGGGCTGCGGTAACAGTCTTGAGACGTCCGTAATCTTTAACTCATGGTATTAGTGAATGACTCGATCATAATGATAGTGAGTTGTAATGTAATTCATTTGTGTGGATTACGGTCAGTTTGCACAGTTTCAAGTGGATGTTTTACCTAATTTTGAAGTATAACACTTTTGCTGATTGTTTTGCCTTTGCCATTCTTTTCAGCTGCTTTTGTATGAGTCAGAAACCCGAAAAACCGACACTATCAGGTCAACGTATCAAGACCAGGAAAAGAGGTTTGGGAGACATTTCACGTATTTTTGTACGGTGATACATTGAGTCCTTTCAAGCTGGGACTCGTATGCGAGCTGTTATATGAAAGCAGTGAGGTCTGTTTTGGTCGCAACAATATCTGCTGCAGAGTTGGACATTGTGGATTAAAATCTCAGCCATGGTAACATTTAACTGAGGTAAAGGGGGGGATTAGCACACTTGTGTACTTGTATATAGGTGCATGTTAAAGTTAATAAGTAACCCGATGTGGTCAAAGTATTACTTCACCCTTCTTTTTTGCTACATTCATATTCCCAGTGCTGTTTTGGTATGTTGAACCCCCCATTAGTCACTCAATTGGTTTGGCAAAGCTCATTGTAGTCTAAAAGGATACAATGCTGTGCATGGAAGTTGTCACCTTGAAACATGTGCATTGGCAGGGGGGTGCACGAGGGGCACCTGCCCCCTTCAGGCCACATCAGCATTTGCCCCCGCCCAAGCTACACCAGCGCTCTCCCTCTCCCCCAGACATGATGCAAAATGAGTTTACCACCCCACCCCCCCCAGACAAAATCTTGCTGCTGACAGTAATGCCTTGAAATGCCCATAAATAACGTGAGTAGGTTAGGCAGATGTCGGGGACACAGAAACACTGCAAACAGCCAGTGTATATTGGCAACTGTAGCCACGAAAATGGCTCACAGCGTACATGTTTACTGAAGTAGAAAGGGGTGGTTAGGAAATAGGGTATAATCCATATTTCAGAGAACCGTGCGGTTTCGCCTTCCCCCCATGCCCTTTCCCATAGGGAATTCAGTTTGCAAGTGTTGGTTTGTTTTCTGTAGTAGGTTGAAAGCTGGCAAACTTGGTATGTGCTTGTTGATGGCTACCACTTTCCTGACCACTGAAATGCTTCACTCTTGTCACTGTCTCTCTTTTGCAGATGAAAAGGAGAAGTATGACCCTTCAGGGTTTCGTGATGCCATACTGCAGGGTTTTGCAGAGGCTGGGTCTGACCTAGATGCAGTGCACAAGTTCTTGGATGCAGCCGGCTCTAAGTTGGACTACCGCCGCTATGGAGAGGTCATCTTTGACATTCTCCTGGCTGGCGGCATCTTGGGTGAGTGGGTAAAGATTTGTGTGGGCCTGTGTTCATGTGGTGTTCCTAGCCTTTTTGTCTGACAGCTCCTTTGTTGCGTCAAATAATAGTATGGTCAAAGTGGCACAACCCACGTGTGCGTGTTTGAACAGCGCAATATATGTCTAAGCAGTTTCTTTTTTCAAAAGTCTGCCCTTAGGCATAATAATTATTGATTCAAAAATACACATACAAATTTGCTTTGTGTATGAAGTCAAGTAATGAGTGGTGGTGAGGTCCATGAATCCAGCGGTCAAGGTTGGGTGGTCGGCCAGGCCTGAGGCCTGTTGCACGGAGGTGACGACGACGACTTAATTGCAGACCCGTGCAAGTCCACAATAAGTGTGTGGTAGTTACATTGTGGATTGGGGCGTTTCAAAGTGGGCACGATGTACCATACAGGCCGCGGTACTTTTGCGCCCAAAGGGTTATTCACTGCTGCCCAGATGTCAATGCATTCTTTTGCTGATGGCATGGCCTTGACTTGCATTGGAGAGTATGTGTGCTGCTGAGGGATTGTATGAAATGTACGTGTAAAAGATTGGTATAGTCCAACCCAAACAGAATGAAACACCGATAGTGAATTATTCCATATAATATTCAACAAGCAAGACTTTATGGTTAATAGCACCCATATAACAAAGTGTGGATTCGATACACAGATAGTGATCTCACATCCGTTGCCAGTGTCATAAAACCACATGTACACTGTGAATGCAATGTTCACAGAGGTTATCTTTATTATTTCTACATGCTTTCATTTTTTAATGGACTGCCGCGATTCTTTATGATCTCATGGGACTAGACACCGTAGAATAGTTACGAGTTGCATCATTCCTCAATATTTTTCTCGAATGAACATAACAAATATGGATGTAATGAGCCTAAAGCAACAGCTTAAAGTACAGTAGACTCGTTGAATGGAACCTGAAGGGACCAGGAGAATGTCCCATTTAAGGGGAGACGCGGATCGAAAAGTCGCGGTTTTCCGAAAAAAAATCTGGGTTTTTTTTTTTTCGGCTGTATTGTCATCCTTGGACTATAATCTTTTATTTCTGAAAATATCAAGCTCAAATTCGCACGAGAAATTATCTAAAAAGCCTTCCAAGTGAGAAGCGGTGACGCGAGAAATGCGCAAAAGTCGCGAAAAAATGGTGTAGTTTGCATCCTTCTGTTGCGAAAATGACGCAGTGCCCGCCATTTGCAATCCTGCCCGCATGCAGTGTAAAGCTGTCTTCTCCACAATACACCAGGGGTTAGTCTCGTATCTTCACGCAGAATAAAGAAAAAACGAGAAAAACAACGCGTACGTCGAGCGTTTTGAATTTCGCGGCACGCAGCGCGAGGCCGCCATTGGACGGCGGCGCGCTCCACCCTCTCCTCCCTCCCATCTCCCCGGCAAAAGAACGAAGCCTCAAACGCCGCGACCGAGTTGTTCTGCGTTTCTTCTGTATTTTCGTGCCATGGCAAGCCCTAAAAAGCGCAGTTCTGATGTTCGAAAGTTCAGGACTCGCCACAAGTATCGAGGGAAACGGCGTCGGATGATTCCCAAAGCGACAGCGATGGACGATGCCCCCGACGCTCCGATATCGGATAGGCCTAACGCCGACACCGAACCCCGCGACAGTGGTTGTGAAATTGACGCTGCGGTGGAATTTATCAGTGCATCCCAAAGGAAGATTGGATTCTTTGAGAGTGCGCCTAGACTTGTAGGTGCTCCTACAGTCAGCACCTACAAGCCGAGAGGCGGCTGGAAAGCGCAGACTTTCGGCATTCCTTGAACTGTGTTGTGAAAATTCCGATTGCACCGAGTCTACACTTTCGCTCACGCACACGTGGAGGCTGATTGTGGCCCAATTTGATGTAAATAGTGTTTTTTCTGATAAATGCCAACGTTTCAAACTTTCAAACTTGTTTTTCTCATTTTCATTTTTTTCGACAATTTCACGTATTGCGGGCAGCCTTTTATAAACTTATATTTATTGTATAGTAACGAAACTTCGCACACGTATTCTTCAAGACATGTAGAATGCAAAAATATCTACTTGAATTAAGAAGTTGAAATACCTCCAGCCACAAATTCTTATTTCAACTTCTTAATTCTTCCACCCAGCCAGACAGACTTCTGTCGAAATGTTTACATTTAAATATCTACTTGAAATTGCAATATCTATCAGCATTACTTGTGAAAATATTCGGTTACTGTTTCAAAGGAGACTGAAAATAATCAGTTACAGAGTACAATTTTTTTTTTATTAGTTCCATTATCTCTGTGGAATATCTGGATAGATATTGGCACTCTACAGTCTACAAAGAGTCTAATAAGATTCAACACAATGATTTTACTGAAAGTTTAGTACATAAAACAGTTCCCGCAAAAAGTGTAACATTTTGCCATTGTGTATGACATAACTCAACAACTGTAGCAGCTACATGGAAAGTAATGACATATTTGAAATCTGCATGAAAAACTATACACATAACAGAATTTTCAAGTCTCTATTGCAAAAAATAAAAAAAAAGTTGTTTCGAGGAGCGTCTCCCCTTAAGGGGGGACCCTGCTTCGGAAACATATTTCTTTGTTTTTGAGTAAATCTTTATGAAACTTTCGCAGCTTGTATATTTTTATGTCCTGATTTCAAATATGCAATTATTTTACTAGTACACTATGCTGTTTTCAAAATATAATATATTTCATGTATATTGTTGGAAGCAAGATTTCAAGGGCGTAGCCAAGGGGGGGGTTGGGGGGGTTCAAACCCCCCCCGAAATTTTTCAGTTTTGCTTGCGTATATAGGCAGGCACACATACAAACGCACGCACGAACATACATAAAGTATGGTTGAACCCCCCCCCGAAAAAAATTTCTGGCTACGCCCCTGCAAGATTTATTTATAAATTGTGAGAGTTAACAAGCAAATCAGCATATCACAATAAGCTGGAATGAATACTGTATGAAATAAAACAAGAATGGATGTTCTAGGCCGATTTGAACAAAAGTTACGGTGCGTTGGAAACTTGGCAAGTGAGCGATGTCGAGCTCGGTCAAACTGGGGTCAAGCTGGGAATGTTCAACGTACCATAATTTTTGTTCAAATGGGCCTAGAACATCCATTCTTGTTTTATTGCATACAGTATTCATTCCAGGTTATTGTGATATGCTGATTTGCTTGTTAACTCTTGCAGTTTAGAAATAAAGCCTGCTCCTAACAATACAAAAACTATTTAATAGTGTCAAAACTACATATTGTATTAAAACAATAATTGCATGTTTGAAATCAGCACAGAAAAATACATAAGCTGTGAAAGTTTCATAGTGATATGCTCAAAAACAAGAAACATGTTTCAGAAGCAGGGTCTCCCCTTAAGGGGAGATGCGGGTCGAAAAACACGAGTTTTCTAAAAAATTATCGATTTTTTGTTTTCGCCTGTTTTGTTAAGATTAGTACCTCTACTGTTCTGAAAAAAAAAATCAATGTCGAGACTCAACTGGAAATGCTTTAAAATTGCGTCTAAAGAGCACAAAGTGGCTGTCAAAAGGACGAAAGTGTGTCATCTTCGAGCACCTTGCCGCTGATAATGCGCCGCCGCTCACCATTGTCGACCGCATAAGGCGAAGAGCCGAGCCTCACTCTTCAAACAACAACAGTTTCCCGCGCTGCTGCAGCGCAAGAAATAATAAAGAGAAGCACGCTTTTGCCGCCTTCTTCGAGCGCCGCGACTGGCTTTAAATCACGTGGTACGGATCGGGAGCCGCCATTGGCCGCTGCGCGCCTGTGTGTGCTGTGAAGCCTACTTGCAGGATCCGTGTCTCGTCGAGCAGCGCAGCTGAACAACGCTTTTCTCTAGTGCTTATCCGTTATGGATGAAGGAAGCCGTAGGAAGCGCGGTCACCGGCCTGTGAAGTTTCACGCGACGCACAAATTTCGAGGACGCCGGCGCAAATCAAAGCCGAACACTCAAACCACTAAAAGATCGTCTGCTGCCGCAAGGCGTAGTGGCAGTGACGCCGATGCGTCCGACGAGTTTGCCGCGGCATTCGAATATGTGAGTGCCTCCCAGAAAAAGATCGGACTCTTCGAAGACGAAGAAAAATCGCAGGACGACGAGTCTTCGTTGATTGCTGATATGACAGCATTGAACATGTTGGTTTAATCGAGGGCACTCCAGTTTTGAACGTGTTCTGGAAGAGCTTGGCGTGCTCCCGTCTCGTGATCTGGTTGCTCTTGGCACATCACGGGACAGCACACGGCAGAAAAAAAATGTCTCAAAAACTAACAGGAGAAGCAAGAGCCTGTCGGCGTGCGCTGAAGAAAAAATCTCTTGTCGAGGAGTCAGCTCGAAAGAGCCGTGAGGGCCAAACCTATGGTGCTGGCGCATTTTAATGGCAGTGGCCACTACAAGGAGGATTGTTCTTTCTTGTGTACAAATTTCGTTGCATTCAATGACATCTTTGATAAATAAACATGCAATTTTGACTTTAAAACTCGTTTTTCTCAAAACACAAATTTTGCCATTTTTGTCAATGTGCCCCTCCTTTTTCGGGTACTTCTGGTGCTCAGATCTGCATGAAATTTTTCTCAAAGTTTTTCCAAAGTACGAGAAATGCAATTATCTTGTTTAAGTTTCGATATTCTTATTATAAAATAAAAAAAAGTTATGTAAACTTTCACTAGGGTAGCAGAAATATGAACTTCCAACGTTAAAATTTTTCACGTCTAGTACATATTTTGTATGGACTTCCTAATTAGTTATTTGCATTCCGCACTTTATTTGAAACATTATAAACTATCAATTGTAAAAAATTATTGAAGTTTAGGTCTGAAAAGAGGGGGGGCAAGATGCTTCAGTTTTTCACTTTGTCATGTCGCAGAACTAAAAGTATGCAACTTGCAAGAAAACTAATTATATATTTGAAACCAGCATAAAAAGTTCTATAAGCAGCTCAAGTTTCATTGCTCTAGGGTGAATATTAAAGAAAAAGTGTCTTCGAGTAGCATCTCCCCTTAACAGGAGTTCAATTTATTGAGAGATGAACTGGGTTGCAGTGTTCAGGTACGAAACCGATCATATCACAGGCAGTTCTGTTTAAGCATCAGTTTCGTTTAAGAGATTTTGGTTTACTAAGAGTCACTGTATAATGAATGTTATGTGCAGCACCCGGGGGTACCCTGATCGTGGATGTGGACTCGGCCAAGCCCTCGCAGACGGACACGTGCGTCTTTTCGGCCCCCAACAACATGGAGGTGCTGAAGAACTATGCCCAGCTGATCACCAAGCTGATCCGGCGTTACAAATACCTGGAGAAGACGCTGGAGGAGGAGTTCAAGAAGGTGCTGATGTTCCTGAAAGGGTTCAGCGCCGAGAACCGCCAGAAGCTGGCGCGGGTGTTGGCGGTGCTGATAGCGGGGGGCCAAGTTCCCGCCTCGGTGCTGCAGAGTGCCCTGCAGGACCACCTTGTGAAGGACGGCCTGGCCCTGCAGTGCCTGCTGGACGTGCTCCAGACCTGGCTGGACGAGCGGGACCCGTCCACCCTGTGGGCAGTGCTGCGCAAGGCGGGATTCGACTCGCGTCTCATGGTGCGTGTTGGCCATCATGGCCATTTAAAGGGGCCTTGCAACACTTTTCCAAGTAATTGTTGAATGGCTCCATTAAAAAATTCACCGATGATAACGACACTGCCTAGTGCGAGTTCTGAGTGCAGCTTCGTGTTGGGGCAAGGCCAGCTGTCTTTGAAGCTTTGGCTTTCCGCAAGGTATTGACTACGCCATAAATCATAATTTTTGTGAAGTAGGACAGCACCCACTACGCCATTATTCGTCTTTCTACGTATAAGCGAGGTACCCGCTACACATCTGTAAGGCATTATGTGCACTTTGTTTATACTGCATGTGGCTGATGATGAAGAATTATGGCTAAGCACTTTGCAGTGGGTGCGAAGCATTAAACCAAACACTCGTTGCACACTTGGCATCGTGTGATGACTGGTTATTTTACTCTTCCGCCTTGCTATATTACGTAGATTAACGCGATTCCTTGCCCAACATGACCGCAGGGTTCAAGTCCCATTCGATCCTGGGTATATTTTTTCTCGTTTTATTTTTTCATGTCTATCAGTTACGCTACCGATGGCGACACTGCTCAACGCAGGAACGGCCGCCTAAAAGCTACACTCTGAAAAGCTTATTGCCTCTCGAATCAACTGTCGCAAAAATTTTTGACAAGTGGAGTTACAGGGACTTGTCACACACTTCAAGCGCTTTCTCTCTCCTTTCATATTAACGAACGCGCTGAAAGCTACGCAGAGAGGGTGACAAGGGGGCAGGAAGATGCATCCCTTCGTCAGCACGCGTCGGGACCCTGAGCACTTCCTTTTTTCTTTTTTTCTTAGAACGCGCAGCTTACCTTCAATGGAATTGTGAGTGCGTGCGTGGGCACGTGGTGGCATCCCACGGCAGCCACGGTAACTATGCAGCTCACGAGGCTAAAATCTGCCAATTACTGTGCACTTTGGATTTATGGCGCAGTCATTTGGGTTTGTGGCACCCTTTCTCGAGAGAAGAGGGAGCAATTTCTAGCTGACTTTGAAAATTAATTTTAAATTCCAGGCCACGTGCTGCCTCGACTACTGATAGGCAGCGTTTTTTTGACCATGCTGAAAAAAGTGTTACAGGGTCCCTTCAATGAAAATTGGCATGCATGTACATAATTGAATGCAGATTTCAAATCTGCCAACAGATCTCATATATCTCTATTAGAAAGGAAGTAACTACAAGTGTCTCTATTCTAATTACAGTGAAACCTCAATTATACGTTCCTCGGTTTAGCAACGACCCGCATTTTATGATGAATGGGTTTGGTCCCGGCAAAACCCCCATAGAAATAATGTATGAAAAACCTCGGTTATACGACGCAATTTTACGCCAACCCCACATGTACGACAACTCTCCAACACTGTCCGAGAAAAAAAATTGCCTTGCTTACTCGTATCTAACGCCAACCAAATATTCGAGGGTGCAAAATAAAAGCTTACGTGCTCCTAGGTTGACAGTTCGAAAAAAAAAATTACACATCATCTCCCCCTACGGGCAACCATGTTGGGATGCGAAAGCATCGTGGGGGGTGCGCATCGAGTTTCAGTTTCTCTTACGTGACTTATGAGACGGTGGTTGTCGAGGCGTTTGAATTACCGTTTGCCGACGCTGACGTTTACATTCGGCTTCCCGAGCCTTCCTCTGCTCCGTGTGGCGGTGGCGCTGCCGCTGCAACTAGTGCCAACGTTGACGTTGTTCATGGCGTTTCGCAACCCGTTGCACAGAGAGAGAATGACGGAAGCACAGCGAACGCGTGCTTTCGCAGCCTCTCAGCTTTGAGATTCGCTTGCCGGCGTTGCCGTTTACGTTCAGCTTCGCGAGCGTCCATAGCATCGTTGCAAAGGAGAGTGCAGCGGGAGTGAGCGTACACCGTATTATATACGAGCGGACAGGTGTGGCGGAGAGAGAGGCTCACGCCACCTTCTCGTGCTCATGCGAGGAGAGGGGGGAGAGTTGGCACATGCGCAGTATGGGTGCGGACGCTGCAGAACGGACACTGCCCCGAGCATAAGATGCTTTCGCATCTAAAAAATAGTGAGTCAGGTACAGTACACATTCTTAGAATAGAAAATTTACTCTCCTGGCAGTTCATAGGCTTTTGTCCCAGTTTTCCTGGCTTTAGATCTAACTCTTCTGAATACGCCTCGATCGCGTGTGTATCCCAAGGCGTTACCTAGACGAGTTCAATCTACACGGAGTAGCTTCAGATAGTCAACAAGCTCATCTGTGAGATCCGGATATTTTCACGTTTTTGGCCCGTAGAAACTTTTGACATGCAGCTATTCATCTCACTTTGTCAGCTGTACTCGCTGTCCTCGAGCACACAAAAAGAACTTTACGCAGCTATCTTCAGTGCGCAAAATAACTTTCCCTTGACGTGAGCGTTCATAATAACAGCGGCAGATCACCAATTGCACTTCACAAGGGAACAAATAAGACGCGCATAGCTCAGTCGCACATGAAATCATCCTACTCAAACTTGCAACAAAATGTGCTTCGTGGCCATTATACAGTCGACGACCGATAATTCGGATTCCACGGGGAACGTAAATAAGTCCGAATTATTGAATGTCCGAAAAAACGAATGCGTCAGAAAAAAAATACTTTTATTGACACTTCAGGGTCCCGTTGGCCGAAAAAAGTTGTCGATGCGTTGCTTCCCGCACTTCCGCTTACGTGCAACCAAGTCCGCCTGTATCTCCGCCAGTGTGATGTGATCGCTGTACGATGGCAAGCTGATTTCGTTCGTGAAGGCAACGCATCTGTGCGGCGCACTTAGCGGTCGCACAAAGAGGCAGCATGAATGGCGGCGCGGCACGTTTGGGTTCTTGCCCATTAAATGCGTGCACTACGCATGCAACTGCACCAGGCCACATGCACTATCGAGCAGTTGACTGAAGATTCTTATCGTAAGGCTTGTCAGCGATTGAGCCGTACTGGTGCGTTTGCCACCTGCTGCCATCACGCCTCCGTGCATTTCCACTGCTTATCCGTAAGACATCGCCGCACGGCGCCGTGATAGCAGCCCCTTAGAATTTCCGGTCCGCTTCACCCCATAACACGTTGGCATCGCGACAAAGCTGACTTTCGGACTCTGCTACTGTCGCAAACAGGTCGACTCGCGAAAGCGCTGGTTCGAACCAACGAGATGATAGACGCGGCAGAGGTGGGGGCTTCAATTATTGCCTTTCGGACCTGCAATTTGGGCAGAAAGTCCGAAAAATCGGACGCCGAAGAGTTTTAGCATCCGAAATTTCCGACGTTCTTGACCATTGACGTCTGTGGGGCTGGTGACGGTGCCGCGAAAGTGTCCGAATTTTCGAGCATGTCCGGAAAATCGGCAGTTGACTGTATCTGCTGCGTTTCGTTGTCGTCCGCGCGGCCTTCGGCGCTGGCTGTGAGGGCACCGTTGGCGCCATTTAAGGGGGGACGTGGCTTTGGAAAACCAACTTTCTTATAACTTAACAGATGTTGATGAAAATTGGTACAAATATTCAGCATGTCTCCCTGCTGCTTCCAAAAAAGTTTCAGAGTGATATCTTCAGAACTTTTTATTCAATTAAATTTTTACTTCTTGCATTCATTTGCACTTTGCGCAGTGCCTGGAGAGTTTAAAAAAAGGACTAGAAGGCTAGGTGAATATTTGTTGCATAGCTAAATGCACGCTGAGTGTCATGACATTCTTGCTTTATTTTTTTTGCAACACAATATTCTTGCATTGCGATTCTTTTTGATACCTTCAAATCGGGCACACTCTTCGGGTGAACGAGTAGTCACTTCGTAAAATTACAAAGCGTCAAAGTGAGAAAGAGAGAATGTCACGACATGCATTGTAGTCTAAGAAACATGACAAAAGAAACGGAGCCAAAATAGGCCAAACGGTTACGAAGAAAATGGCTGCGCAAACTTGGCAGGCAGGCAAAAAGGCACTTTTGAGAAAACGGCTCTCGAAGTTTAACCTTGCGTCCAGTGATCTGGAATGCACCAGGATCATAGTTTTTGGTGTCCTTAGTGATGTGAGGTCTCTTGAGCATTTGGTGCTTGCTTTGGTGCACTTTTGATGCCCTTTTTTCCCGTATGGCATCCTTCTCTGCAGCTCTTTGAGTGGAGTGCTTTCCAGGCTTCGGGCCAAGTGATGCACAAAACTCTCTACAAGCATGGAGAGTGCCAGTATTATACTTGCAGACTGCCTCATTGACAGCTGTTTCGGCGGCAATCAGTGAAGCGTTTAGCTCTTCTGGTAGAATTGACCAAACTACCGAATGAAGGCTCTCGGCCGCATTTTGACTTTTTTTTTTTTTTTTGTTTTGGGAACAGCCGAGCAACTGAGGGTGGTCAGGTTTTAGTAGACTGGCAGCAATGCAGTGCTGCCAATTTATACGTGTGTGGTGGTGGAGCCCTGCCTTCAGCTTCTGCAGCACGGTACTTGCACCAGCTCAGGGACCCAAGTGGGCAGAATTCATGGCGTGGCTCTTCATCTCTCGAGGTGACATGATAGAACGTTGCCATTATGGCCTTTTGCATGTCATCAATGTCAACGTTGTCACGGATAGCCATACCATAACCAGTCAGTCTTTTAAATTAATCAGGTCTTGAGTCAGGCTGGCTGATCTCCAAGTGGTTCACCTCCAAGTGGTTGATCTTTTTTGCTTCTTGATACAGGTGTTGGCAGAGCTGTACCCATCCTCTTTTTGACATGATTTATACAGTCTTATATAGCCAATGGAATAAATCCGTATGTTCGTTCTTCAGAAAGAGTCAGGGAAGTATCGCTGTCTCTATCACAAACATTGGATGTGTGTCGGAGGTCATTCTTTCCAGTGAGCTTCTGAATAAAATTAAGGTGGGGGTCGTGGCATTCAGTACCAACTTTCTTATTCCTTCGTAGGTTTTCATGAAAATTGGCACACTTATTGCAAACATTTCTGGGACGAAATATATGAGCAGTTTATTCAATAACGCGAGTTGGTCAGATATAAATTCAACTCCCTGCTTCACACACGCCACGCTCATTTGCAAACCTCGCCTGTGATGCGTTTCATCATCCACTCGGTCGCGGAAACAGTAATTTGCGAGGCTTTCGTTATTTTAGAAGATTCATCAGAGCTAGCGGCGATACCAAGCACGAATCCAAGCGTGCCTAAATTGCATCACCAGCGCCTTCTTTCATGCCGATGTACTCGGCCGCGGGGTCCGGGAAGTCGCGCACTATATGCTGGCTGGCGGCATTCGGCGACAATACGCAGTGTTCAGCCGCGGCGACGAAAAATCGGCGCGCGTAACGTACTTGGTCTCATTTTGCGGCGCCGACGCGCGAAATTGCTAGCCGCTGCTCGGAGCGGTCAATGCGCGACGAGCTTGACCGGGAGTCCGCTGCCGATGCGTAAAGTGCCCATCCGCACTTTCGAGTAGCGAGCGGACGATGCGATTTGTTGCTTGCGACGAAGCACAGTGCGGCTTGTCCGCTAGCGCGATGTCCGTGCCCGCAAAGTTCGGATTCGTCTCGTAAACCAGCGCCGTAAGCGCAGTTAGGCCTAGCCACGACTCCGAGCAGTAAGGTCGGTCGCGGTGTGCGTGGCCGCGGTGCCCGGTGTTACAAAGCACGTCATGTTCGATCGCGAGTACAAAGAGTAGCCCCGCGAAGTTCTTCGTCACGGAGGACGAAGCAAGGACGAAGTACTGACAAGCTGAACTACCCGAGACGCGCATCTGCGATGTTCGCGACGAGCGCGGCACGCTACCGTCTATCGTACACTGATGACGGCGCTTCCGCTTGCAGCTGTCAAACTACAGGGTAATCATATTCTAAATTATCGTCGACCCGTGTACACAGAACGAGAGCGAACGCGTTACTAAGTAGCGCGATTTTCGACAGTCGTAACATCAGATAACATCGCGACGCGTAAGCAGCAGACGACTGTCCTCTCGAAGCGAGCATCGGACCAATGGCGAGACGTGCTGGAGCAACATGGCGGACGCGGCCAATCGGAGGCCTCGAAACGACCTTCAGAGATTGGCTTTTTGTGCGCTTGTTTTTAAAGGGAGGAGCCAGCTGAGGCGGGGAATTTGAAAAGGAAGAAATGCCCTTTACGACGGGCTCAAAATGGCGGCGCCCGGTTGTACCGTTGCTGAGCAAGAATTTTTTGAAAAGCACTGTTTTTTTGCGATCTCCACAATAATTTTCGACACCTTAGCCCACGCAACTAATTTTTTAAAGCACTTCTAGGTGGTTTTCAGTGAAGATATTTTGGAATTAGATAGAAAAAGGGCTACAGAAACTGAAAATGTGATTTTCAAAAAATCGATTTTTTTGCCATTTTGCGCGATACGAAAGCCGCGTCCCCCCTTAACTCAGATCTTTTGAGACAGCAGAGCGTAAAATAAAGCAAGTCTCAAGATAAAAAATGAACGCACGCGCAGAACGCTTTACCGCAGACGCATTCGACAGAATGGCGGCGATAGCAGCGCAGCGCGGGGATACAGGAACCAGAATGTAGGATGTTCGCGATGTCGATAGGATTTCCCACAGTTGACCAGTGCCTCCAAGATCAGCATTTCAAATCACAAATCTGAGGTATAAAGTAGCGATCGAAATAGAGCCTCATAGATCACCAATTATTTTTCGTTTTAATCTCTGAGGCCATACTTTGTATGGTACGGGTGCCGGAGGAGATAATGGCTGGTGATTTGGTGTGCGCGACAGTCTCGGACAGGGTCCGGATTATCGAATGTAGATCTCGCAGCTGTCCGAAATATCGGTCGTCTTTACACATTACTTCTATGGGATCAACGGCGGTGCCATGCGACTGTCCGAATTACCGAGCATGTCCGAATTATCGGTGTCCGATCGGTCGGCGACTGTATGATGGCGATGACACTGTATCTGACTCGTCAGAAGGGAGGCTGCTGCCAACGTGGTTTCGGTTGTTTTTATGCGCAGGGAATTTTCGGACTCAATTTATCCAAAAAAAGATGCGCGTTGGATCCAATTTTTTTTTTTTGAAGTTAAGAATAAAGATTCGCTCACACCTCCTTCAGTTAAATGCTTAAATTCCATTTTCAAAAATAATTCAATCTACCTTCCTTGCAGGAATGCAGAATCGTGCTGTGGGCTTATTCAAGCAGTCTGTAATAGTTTTATGGGCAAGGATGAATGTTGCTGCCTATATTCTTTGTTCTTCGATTATACGACGGTTGTGCATGGTCCCCTCAGTCTTTAATCTGGGTTCCACTGTACGCAATTTCTTACGGGTTGTTATAGTAATCTACAATACACGATGTTACTTTTCGGAACTACGTGGTTCTACAACTCTCGACTCAAATCGGAGGGACAAAATATGTTTCAACGCGACGAACGCAGCCTCCTGAGATCTGCTTTGGGTGTGCGAATCTTTGAGGTCGTGCATCAGCTATGATTCGGTGATCGTGCTAGCCCTTGAATTAGGTTTAATTACTATGGCCTCCCATTTAACGGGACAATTCTCATTATGAATACAATTGAATAATACCTCCCCAGAGAAAACCTGTCAGAATATGACATGAGCGCTTGCAGTGCAGTGTGAGAGGGAAGTGATTGGAGTCAAAAGTCGTGGGTTACACTTGCACAAGAACTTCTGGGTGTTCAAAGGATAGGATGCTGCATTTGGTGGTGATGCTGTGTCTCACTTGTGTTGCCTGGGCTGTCTGTCGGGGCGTGCATTTGTCAGCACAGTCTGCAGCTCATAGCTTGTCGAGGTGCACTGTTTCGTCTTGATGGCTCGCAGCAGATTTTCTTAGACCAACTCTTGCAATGTATCAAATTGTTGTGATGTTTAAAATGATTCGAGCAGTGTCCCAGGGGAGCAAACAGGTGAAAAAGAAAGCACATGCGTGCAGCCACTCTATGGCTGCTGCCAACCACGAGACTGTAGCACAAAGTTGCAAAGAAAATTAGTTGATACCACAGGTCGGCAAAAAATGTAGAGCTCACTTGGAATCACTCATGTAATATATTTTGCCCATAGGCCTCACTCGAACTCAGACTCGTCAAAATTTTCCTCAACCGGACTCGCTCGGACTCAGGCTCACCTAAATACAGTAGAACCTCGTTGATACGTTTCCGAAAAAAACACAGGAATATAAATGTACGATCCGAATTGAGTAAAAATTGAGGCTGAGAAGCCTATATTGAGGTGCAAGGGCAAAAAAAGCATTTATTTCTAAAAAAAAAAAAATATGGAGGGACTCTTCGATTTTCGAACTCCTGGCATCTCGCTGGCAGCCAGAGGTCAGCCAGCTAGTTCCGGTCCTGTCCGGAAATAACGTCGTGGTCACGTGTGTTGAAATCTCGGGACAACCCGAATATTGCAAAATCGAACTCTGGGACAACCAGCGTAAACGTAAAGAAACACCACCGCCGTGTCAGCAGATGAAACTTTGCACCGCATGAGCGTCGGTTCTTTCTGCATTGCCGCTTGCAAATATGGGGCTAGGTTTGCCGAAGAGCGGAAGTGATAGTCTCGAGAATACGCACTTGACATACGATCATGTATGTTCGCAAGATCACGCGTTACTCGCCCTGTCTGTGAAGAAAACTGCCGCCCTGCTAAAGGCTTAACAAGCTCAACTCTTCGCAGTGCACGTAACAATCGCAGTACAACACGATATGCGAAATCTCGCGAAAGTGATAAGCGTCCCCGAAAGCGATAAGTGTCCCCGAAAGCGAGAGCTGTTCGCGGATATCGCATACTATGTCGCACACTCGCGCTGATCAGTTTGCGTTCTGTCTTAATTGAGACATGCGCTGGTATGTTCGCCGCCACTCGTAATCACACCATCTCGCACGGCGGAACGGGCTTTACAATATAATGCCTGGCAAAATGGCAACCGAAGGTGAAGTCCCCGAGTGTCCGCACTGCGATCTGTCGAGTCCTCGCAAAGATGGCGGCGAGCACGCATCTTCTCGTTTTGGCGTCTGATAACCAGAAACCTCCCAGATATCTTCCAGAACAATTTTTTTCTGGCAGCTTCTGACGACCCGCTGGTAGGCAGAATTGCCCAGCCAGAGAAAAACGAACGCCGACTGGAATTGCGCCGGGCGGAGCAACCCGAAAACGAACGCGTTCCAGGAGAAAAGTGTGGGGGAAATTATCGGCCATATTCACTGGGCAAAATGGCGGCGTTGCTATGGTTACATGTCGCGACGTGTTGTGCAGCGGCGGCGGCATGTGTGTTTCCGTAGGTGTTGTACCGAACCGTGGCAGACTGGAGAAGTGACAACCTCCATTCTTTGGGCCGCATTGTTTGTTCCCCCGGCTGTTGTAGCCTTGGGGTCTGAACAAAAGTGTGTGGAACGAGTGTGCATCTATGTACTGGCACGGCCGCTACATAAAAAAAAAAAAAAAACGCCAGGCCTGCGCTGAAACCGCAGCACAGTCACAGCGAAAGCTGGAAGAGCGGCGTTTCTAGAGCCCGTTAAGCTCTCCTGGGGCTACAATATAAGTACATTAGAAACGTACCCACTACGTCATTAATCACAATTTTTGTGAAGTTGGGAAGCACCTACTAAGGCATTATTCGTCATTCTGCGGAGAAGCGATGCACCAGCTACACGTCTGTAAGGCATTATGTGCACTTTGTTGACGCGATGACTGATGACGATGAAGAATTATGGCTCAGCACTTTGTAATGGGTTGGAATCTTTAAACGGCCTACCAGTTATGTTTTTTGCATTGGGTGATGCCCGATCGCTATTTCCCTCTCCCGTCATGCTGTATAACATACGTTGACGTGGGAGAGAGACGGGAGGGGGGGGCCAAGAACTTTACTGACACCCCGAGGAAGTGGATCATGCGCTTATGGGCTTCCTTGGCAACCAATACAAGTGCACTTGCGAGGAACCCACTACGCTATAAATCATAATTTTTGAGAAGTAGGGCAGCAGGCACTGTGCCATTTTTCGTCATTCTACGGAGAGCGTTGGTACCTGCTAAACCCATGTGAGGCATTTTGCGCACTTTGTTGATGCTGTGCCTGATGACAATGAAGAATTATGGCAGAGCCCTTTGTAATGGGTTGGAAGCATTCAACAACCTACACGTTGCGCAATTCGCATTGTGTGACGCCTGGTTACAGAATTCGCGTTGTGCGACGCTTGGTGCTTATTTTACTCTTCTACCACGCTATATTATATTGCATATGCTAATGTGGTTCCCTCCCGACATGAAGCCTGTATAGGACCTTTTTGCAAAGCAGTCTCAAGCACCGGCATGGCTCAGAGGTTGAATACTGGGCTCTCACGCAGAGGGCCCAGGTTTGAACCTCGTTCCATCCTGGAATTTTTTTCTTATTTCAAGCGATACTGGTTACGGACACCGGCGGCGGCGGCGGACAACTACGGCGCCAAAAACGGCCGGTGAAATGATCTCATAACAGCTTTCGCTGTAAAACTTACGGCCTGCTGCGTGTCGCCGAAACGGCGTCCGGGGCCTAGTTCTCCTTGCGCCCGCTCTGGTGCCACTACACCGGTCCAGCTGTTCACGGAGAAGCGCTTTGACAGCCGCGTTTGTACGCCCTACACTTACTCCAATCAGGCCGTAGATAAGGCGTTTTATAGTTGCACATTACAGGTTGAATATTGAAGTCGTTATTAGAACTGCCGATTACCCTACATATGTGAACAGTTTGCCTTGGAGTACCAATGTTCTGTAGAGTGGGCCTCAAAACTCTCCATGAATGCTGCCCGTTTGACTTAACTGAAATGAAAAGTGTCACTCAGTCACTCCCCGCAGGGCCGTCTGCGCAAGCAGGCGTTTGGTGTGTAGCGACACCACGGACCCGAGCTAACGGGGGGGTTTCGACCCCCTCCCACGCCTAGCTGTGCGTGGCTTTGCCATGTCCGGGGAAAAGGGGATCCTGGGGGTTGAGCCGACGCCGGGTGATTGGACCTTTAAGGCCCCCCGGCAGACGCAACACACCCCTTTGGCCCCGGCTTCACGTAGACGGCACCCCTGGGCTGACCCACCCAGGGGAAATCGGCAGTCGCCTTTTCCTGCCTCTCCCCTCACATCTTCGTCTTTTCTCTTACTTTAAATCTTTCCTGTCCTCTACTCTCTTCCATTGACTTCCGTGTTTCCTTGCGGCAAGGGTTAACCCTGTGTGGTTATCCTACCTTGGATACACCATATTCGGTTATAGTGGTGGCGTACAGCTGGCGCCTGCAGGGCCTGTGCTTACAGACACTGCAGCGTCCCCTTGTAGGACTCCATGGTGGGTGGCTGGCGCTGCTGCCGAAATATAAACATTTACATATGGCTAGTTCCTTCCCCCCACTCCCTGATCGCCCTCACAAAAGAGGGCGCACCGACGAAGTCTTCCAGTTTTTTGGTCACCAGAGAGTATCTTTCCCCCGATTCCACGTTATCCACGCTGACACACCCGGCAAACCAGTGCGAACACTTTCACCTTTTCTAGTTTCGAAGTCTTTGACCGAAATCTTTGGCCCAGGATATAAAGTATCGAGAATGGCAAGTGGTGACCTCCTCTTGGAGCTCCGTGACCAGAAGCAATATGAGAGACTGCCTAATCTAGCGAAATTTGGAGATACCAACTTAATAGTAACCCCACACCGAACCATGAATACCACCCGTGGCGTTGTTTCAGATGATGACTTGTTAGGGCTGACGGAGGCTGAACTCCTGGAGGGTTTCAGCGAACAGAATGTCATCAACGTGAAACGAATTAGGATAAGGCGTGATGGCAAAGAAGTCCAGACTAAGCACCTGATACTTACTTTCAATTCAAGTGTACTGCCCGACTCCATCGAGGCTGGGTACATCAAGCTTCGAGTGAGGCCGTATATACCAAACCCTCTCCGATGTTTCAAATGCCAGCGGTTCGGCCACAGTTCACAGAACTGCCGAGGCCGCCTAACTTGCGCGAAATGCAGTGCTGAAGAACACACATCTGATGCCTGTGAAAACTCTCTTCTCTGTGCGAACTGTAATGGGGAGCATGCCGCATACTCACGGTCATGCCCATGCTGGAAAAAAGAAAAGGAAATTGTCACAATTAAAGTAAAACAAAACATTTCATTTAAGGGGAGACGTGGGTCTTGAAAAAAGTTTTTTTATAAGTTAGGTTAACTGAATTAAATTTAGTACTCTTATTCAGTTTTTTCTGCAGATTCCAAATCTTCAAGTAGATTTTTATTATCTGCATTAGAACAAAAGATATGCAATTTCTGAGAGCATATTTCTTACGGTACTTTTTGGCAACTTTGCTATGTCAAACACCAAAACAAAGTATGTGGCAAGATTGCCAGAGAGCTCGTCTAGCCGATGATGCTAATTTTATTGTTTTCATCAAACTTTGAATGCAAAATAAATGCATGCAAATATGAGTGAAAATTTTTTGCTTCAAACACTTTATGATTATCCAAAATTATCATTTGGTAAACAACATTATAAGAAAATAAATAGCATCATCGGCTAGATCAGCTTTCTGGCAATCTTGCCACATACTTTGCTTTTGTGTTTGACGAAAAGAAGTTGCCAAAAATCCCCGTAAGAAATGTGCTAGAAAACATTGTACAAATAGCATATCTTTTGTTCTAATGCAGCTATTAAAAATCTGCTCACAGATTTGGAATCTGCAGAAAAAACTGAATAAGTGTATTAAATTTCATTCTGTTCCCCCAACTATTAAAAACACACTTTTCAAGACCCACGTCTCCCCTTAAGGAGGCACGAAGGCAGGTGTCCTACCTACCAGAAACCAGCTTTGCCGAAGTGGCGCGTCAGGGGGCATTGCCACGACGGCCTCCAGCGGCTGTCCGGCACACGCGTAGTGAGCCGGTGGTGACGCCACCCGCCCCCTCGGCGGTTGCAGCCAGCGCTGCTCCGCCATCCAAGAAGGACCCACCAACCTCCGGGCTGGTGGGCGCGAAGGTCTCGTCTTTTGAGGCGAGGCCCTCAAAACAAACGCAGCGCTCGCAAGAGCGCGTGTCCAGCGCCTCGCAAGACGCAATGGACACAACACCGAGCGTAAGGGCGCAGCCAGCGCCTAAGGATCGGCGCGACTCCGTCGACCGATCCAAAAAAGAAAAATCTCGTGTCACGGCCCCTGGAAAGGGACCGTGAGCTAATTTTCCATCCTTGAGCACACAGCACAAAACACATCTAAAATGGACACACAGATCTTACAGTGGAATGTGAGAGGACTTCTCCATAATCTTGATGATATTAGAGAACTTCTACTCCAAAGGTGCTGTGTGTTCAGGAAACACATCTCAAGTCCACACAAACAGACTTTCTAAAGCAATATGCCATCTTCCGCAAAGACCGTGACGACGCTGCCGCCTCGTCGGGTGGTGTCGCTATAATAGTTGATAAAGGTGTTGCCTGTAAGCAATTAAATCTCCGAACTTCTCTTGAGGCAGTTGCTGTCCGAGCAGTGCTGTTCGGTAAACTATTAACAATTACTTCTATTTACATTCCTCCGTGCTATCAACTTTCGAAGACACAATTTCAAAGCTTCATTGATGAACTTCCTCCGCCATATATAGTCGTTGGTGATCTAAACGCACATAATCCCCTATGGGGCGACTCCCGTTTGGATGCGCGAGGACGCCTAATAGAACACTTTCTGTTTTCGTCAGGCGCATGTTTACTTAACAAAAAAGAACCAACGTATTATAGCACTACACACAACACATACTCTTCTATAGACCTAAGTATTGTCTCGAGTACACTAATTCCATATCTGGAGTGGTCCGTTCTCAAGAACCCCTTTGGGAGTGACCATTTCCCGATTTTAACAAAAGAAGATACATGCTCGCCTGACTTTCCTCGTTGGAACACCAAGTCAGCCAACTGGGAACTGTTCCGAGAAAACACATTTTTAGACGGAGATGACATTGCTGATTTTAATATAGACGATGCTGTGGCATACCTAACAGGTTTTATTATTGACGCTGCAGTGAAATGTATTAAGCAAACTAACGGAATGACTAATAAGCGTTGCATCCCATGGTGGAACGACGATTGTCGGAAAGCGCGCAATAGTCAAAATAAAGCTTGGAGATTACTCCGAAATTACCCAACGGCTGAAAACCTCGTCAATTTCAAACAGGTTAAGTCACAAGCCAGAAGAATGTGTCTTGCAAAGAAAGAAAGTTGGAATAGGTGCATATCCGGTATAAATTCTTACACCGACGAAACGAAGGTTTGGAATAGAGTAAACAAGTTAATGGGTCGGGAGTCACACCCCCTACCCTTGGTAAGTAGCCGAGGTGAGAGCCTGGAGGAGCAGGCGGACCGCCTAGGCGAACACTTTGAATATGTCTCAAGTGCATCGCACTATACAGAAACGTTCTTAAGATTCAAAGAACGCGAAGAGCGGCAGCCCCTTAGATGTAAACGTCCATCCAGTGAGGCTTACAACTGCCCATTTACATTAGCTGAACTTAAGGCATCTCTTGTGTGCTGCAACAACTCGGCGCCAGGTGGCGATCGCATAATGTACGAAATGATCAAGTATCTTCACCCCGAAGCACTAAAAACACTCCTAACTCTCTACAATACCATCTGGGCAGCTGGGTATATTCCATTGTTATGGAAAGAAGCGATAGTCATCCCGGTACTTAAACAAGGCAAAGACCTGTCCTTAGCCGCCAGCTACAGGCCAATAGCGTTAACAAGCTGTCTATGCAAACTATATGAGAAAATGTTAAACCGGCGCTTAATTCACTTTCTAGAAAGTAACAGTATACTAGACCCCCTTCAGTGTGGTTTCAGAGAGGGGAGGTCGACAATAGACCACCTTGTTCGCATAGAGACATACATCGGAGATGCATTTATTCATAGGCAGTTTGTACTTTCGGTATTCCTAGACTTAGAGAAAGCGTACGATACCACATGGCGATTCGGGATTCTACGCGATCTTGCCGCCATGGGCATCCATGGGAACATGTTAAACGCAATTGAAAGTTATCTGTCTAAATGAACCTTTCGCGTAAAAGTGGGAAATGCTCTCTCTAGATCATTCACCCAAGAGACTGGTGTTCCGCAAGGGGGCGTGCTTAGTTGCACACTCTTTCTTGTAAAAATGAACTCTCTGCAGTCAGTAATTCCAAACGCGATGTTTTATTCCGTGTATGTTGATGATGTGCAGATGAGTTTCAAATCATGCAATATATCTATCTGCGAACGGCAAGTGCAGCTTGGAATGAATAAATTCTCTAAATGGGCGGATGAGAATGGCTTTAAAATAAACACCCAGAAGAGTACTTGCGTACTTTTCTCCAACAAACGAGGGGTAATGCCACTACCAAGTATTGCGATCAAGGGAGACCAACTCTCTGTGAGCAGCGAGCATAAATTCCTAGGAACCACTTTAGATTCTAAGCTCACGTTTATACCCCATATTAAATATGTAAAAATGAAATGTCTGAAAGCGATGAATGTCCTAAAGCTTCTATCACGTACAACTTGGGGTAGTGATCGAAAGTGCCTCTTGAAGTTGTACAAAAGTCTTGTCTGGTCGCGCCTTGATTATGCCTCTATAATTTATCATTCCGCAACGCCAAGTGCATTAAAAATCCTAGACCCCGTCCACCATCTGGGTATCCGACTTGCAACCGGTGCTTTCAGGACAAGTCCGATCCAAAGCCTCTATGTGGAGTCGAATCACTGGCCACTTCACCTACAGCGATCCTATTGTAGCTTCACATATTTTATAAAGGTACGCGCAAACATCAAACATCCTTCTTATTCAACTATAAACGATATGACCGCTGCCACCCTCTTCCACAATCGACCCGCAGCAAGAAAGCCGTTCTCTTTGCGTGTGAGAAACTTAAGGGGGGACGCGGCAATGGGAATGATGAATTTGGTCAAAATTTTCGATTTTTTTTATTTATTTTTTTTCGCGATCCTCAGACCTTTCTTCACCTCGTAGTGAAATATTATCATGATATACGCTGTAGTAATCGAGAAAACAGCACTTTATCAGCATGTAGTCATCGAAAGCCGCGAGAAAATCGGGCTTCGGATGGTGCCGCCGCGCCGCGAATTACGCGGCTCCCGCTCGGCGGAGCGCCGCCATCTTGGTATCATCGTAGAGAGGAGTGATGGGAGCTGAAGATAGCCGCAGTGCCGTATTTCTCCAACGAAAAATAAAACCAGGAGAAGCGAGCGAAAAAAGGCAAAAGTGGCATCGCGATTGGTTGCAATAATCACGTGGGGGCACATGGTGCGCTCCTATTGGTTGTTCATGATTTGAATGGCTTTCGCGCGCATTTGCGTAGCAGCGAGCTGCGCGCTTTGTTCATTCTTGCGTTGATCGCCGCAGCCCGACGCGCGTGTGTTTTGCGATGAGCCCTAGAGGAGCAAAGTACCGAACGGTCCACGCGTACGGAAAACGGCGAAAGCCATGGAATAAGGGGAGAAAACGCGACACAGGAGCGAACTCCGCTGACCCCGCCGAGCAGGAAGAGCCGGTGCCCGCGGGAGATCGGGAAAGCTCCGCCGTGTGTGATTGCGACAGTGTGTCCGTTTGCGCTGGTCACGGCCTGGCCGCGGGCCATGTTGACGGCGCGTGTGGCGTTGAAGACGCGTCCCTGTGCAGTGCCGACGAGTCCGCGTGTGGTGTTGATGTGTTCACGTGCCGGGTTAACGGGTCCGCATGCGGTGTTGACGCGCCCACGTGCAGCGGTGACCGCGCTTCTGCGAGCAACGGCATGGCATTTACAACCACAGATGTTCGCGCTTCGAGTATCCAACAGAGGATTTCGGCTCCAACTCTCACTGATGAAGAGATTGCGCGGCGGGAAGAGGCGCGAGCGGACACTTTGAACGCGTTATCGGCAACCCCGGCAACAAAGAGGAAATTTCAGCTACTGAACGATGAGGAAAGTGACAATGATGTTGTTCCCGAGGCATCATTTTTTGTTGTAAACAAGGTGATGATGAATAAGCTGCTGTCGGAATTTTGCTGCCACCGGTGCGGTAGGGCCCCAGTTCGTTTTGAAACTGGACTTAGTCTTGGGCTCGCAACAAAAATGGAAGTTATATGTGACCACTGTGGTACAATAAGTAAAGAGTGGTCGTCCCCAAGGTGTGCTGGCCCTCAGCAAATCAACCCCTTTGAAATCAATGTTCGTGCCGTGAGAGCTGTGCAGTCTGTGGGCAAAAATCAAACTGCACTGAATGATATTTTTTCCCACATGGACATTTCACATAGGGGTTTACACCACAAGTCATACAGGAGGCTGCACTGCAAGCGTAGTCACCCTGCCAGCTGCATCTGCAGCCACAGCAATAGAGGCTGCAAGTGCCGAGAAAGTGCGCCAGATATATCAGGACCTTGGATGTGCCCCCGGGAACATTGACGTCATTTATGATGGCACATGGATGACGAGGGGCCACACAAGCCACGTCGGTGTTGGCTGTGTCATTGAGTTATACTCTGGCCTTGTCCTGGACCACTGTGTTCTCTCCAACTACTGCCAGGGCTGTACTGTTGGACCAAAGCCTCAAGACAGTGAATACTTGGAGTGGTATGGAAAACACAAACCGCATTGCCAAAAAAACACAGAGGCGAATGCAGGGCAAATGGAAATTATTGCAGCAAAGACCATGTTTCAGCGGTCACTTCAAAAACATCAGCTCCGCTATACAAGCATCCTTTGTGATGGTGATAGCCGCACGTTTACCGCCCTCAGTGAGGATAAGGTGTATGGCTTCATACCCATTCACAAGCAAGAATGTGTAAATCACGTTAAGAAAAGAATGGGCACAGCTTTGCGCAACCTCGTGGAAAAAAACAAGAGCAAGGACCGAGAGCTCAGCATGAGTGGAAGAGGCCGCCTCACACAAGGCCTAATTAAAAAACTCACGGACTATTATGGATGGGCCATCAAAAATAACTCAAATGATGTGCCTGCCATGGAAAAGGCTATCATGGCTACTTTTCACCACATCACATCGACTGATGATGAGCCTCACCATGAGCATTGTCCAACTGGAGTCAGCTCATGGTGCAAGTTTAATGCTGCGGCAGCCTCGGGGGAACCAGCACCTGCACACAAGCTGCAGCTTCCTGCACATGTTCGGGCAGCACTCCTGCCTATATACAAGCGCCTTTCTGCAAGGGAACTTCTGGAAAGATGCCAGCAAGGCAGAACTCAGAATGCCATCGAGTCGCTCAACAATGTGATTTGGTCGCTCCAGTCCAAAACACAGTTTGCCTCTCTTCTAAGTGTTGAGAGCGCTGTGGCAGATGCAGTTTGCCGTTTTAATGCTGGCTGTGGCAAAGCACTTCAAGAAATTACCCCACAACTTGGCTACACTCCAGGATCATGCTCCCTGCGGCGGGCTGCTGAAAAGGATGCACGGCGCATCAAGAAGTCAACCAAAGTGCACGACACTGCTCCAAAGAAGCGCAAAACTGACTTGAAATCAAAAGAAAATGTGTCCTCAAAGGCAAAGGACTACATCCCAGGCGGGTTTTAGGTGCTCATAGCTAATATGAAACTGCTTTTGTGTAACAAAACTTTGAGCTCCGTTTTCTCAGCTTCCATTTTTTGTGAAGTTGCTGTCGGTCATACCAGTGCTACTTCATAACTATTGAAGCTAAAATCATTCTGTTTTTTAAACTTAGCTCCTGAAACACTGGTGAGCGCCCTAACGCTATTCATTTTTGCCTGCATGTCGTAAAAAATTTTATAATTTTGTTTTTGCAAAAGTTGTCGGTAAGAAAACATGGTATAAGACATTTCAGAAATTTTTACTGTGCTCATTTTGACATAAAAAAAATAAACGAATAGCATTACGGCATACAGTAGGCCTTGCTGAATATGTGTAAACAAATATGTTACCAAAATTATGTTTAATTAACCAATTATTAGCGCATGATTGTAAAGGTCTATCAAATGTTGTAACTCGGAAACTATATTAGATATCTTAAAATTGATTTCATTTATGATATCAGCATAGCAAATCACATCAGTGTACCAAATTTCATCAATATATCCATATAAATAACGAAGATAATTTTCATTGCCACGTCCCCCCTTAAGTGAGGAAATGGATGTTCCACTGCTAGAACTTTGTCCTATGCCCACAGCGAAACTTTTACCGCCGTGGCAGTGGCAACTTATACATTGTGACACCTCATTTGTCGAGATCACTAAACACGCACCAGAAGCACATATTAAAATGCATTTCCGACAACTCCAGTCCAACTACTCATGCGTAGAATTTTATACCGACGCTTCTAAGTCGCATGCAGGGGTGGCTTATGCAGCCATCGGACCATCCTTCTCGGAATCCGGTGTGCTGCACCCGGAAACAAGTATCTTTACGGCTGAGGGTTATGCACTATTGTCGGCTGTGAAGTATATACGGAAGTCAAACATACAAAAATCAGTTATATTTACAGACTCGTTAAGCGTCGTAAATGCATTAAGATCACTTTTTAGATTCAGAAACCCGGTAATAATTGAGTTGTATTCCGTTCTGTGTACAGCGTATTTGTCCAACCAGCATATTACTATTTGCTGGGTACCTGGCCATAGAAGCATTGAGGGCAATGTGTTAGCTGACCAAATGGCCACGTCAATTATACTGCGCGCTATTAACCCTACCGCTACTGTCCCTGCAACAGATCTAAAACCCTTCTTACGTAAGAAACTGCGAAGCCACTGGCAACGCTTGTGGGACACAGAAATAAATAATAAGCTTCACTTGATTAAGCCGCAGTTAGGTTACTGGCCCTCCGCTACGAGAACACGGCGAACTGATGTCCTATTCTGTCGCCTCAGAATAGGACACACATATGGTACCCATAGCTTTCTGCTGACAGGCGATGAACCTCCTACATGTGGTAGATGTGGTGAGAGGCTAACCGTCCTCCACGTCCTCCTGGAGTGTCCGGAAGCTGAAAGAGAGAGAAAGAAATATTTTCCTTTAGCATACTGCTATCATCTTCCTCTACATCCTACAGTAGAACCCCGCTGATACGTTTTTGAAGGGACCGTAGGAAATAAACGTAAGAGACGGGAAACGTAAGAGACGAAAAACAGGAAAAACGGCAAAATATTTAGTGGTACAGAATTTTATTTCAATTCTTACGAGCAGCACGAAAATTGGCGCGCTCAGCCGCGATCTAGTCGATGGATAGAAACGCGGAGCTAAGGACGGCCTCATCCACAGAAATGTAATCAACGTATGTGATTTTTTTAACACCAACAGCGGTAGGCATGAAAGAACTAAGCACACGCAATCACGACCGGCGCGGCGAGTCCGACCGCGAACCGCACGCACGACCATGCGAGCTCCAACCAGCTCGAACTCCTCCCGTTCTCCGACAAATAATGATGATGATGAGTCTACGCCAACGCGATGGCAGAAGTGAATGCCAATCTCGAAGGCCTTGCTTTCGCAAGCAATTACGTCATACACGCCATGTTTGTGCAATGCAAATCTCAAAGGCTATGCTTTTGTCAACAGTAAATGCCAATCTCGGAGGCCTTGCTTTCGCGAACAGTTACGTCATAGACGCCATCTTTGCAATTTGAATCTCGAAGGCCATGCTTTTGTTTGCACCAATTGAAAGATTCTGTTGCTTGCGCCTCTCATGCAGCTAATATTACGGTCAAACGAGGCCAAGCTGCGTGAAAATGCACCATGGCCGCTCTCTTTGGTAGTCACTCAATCGGCTCCGAGCGCACTTCGCGACGTATCATACGGGAACGATCCGACAGTTACGACGTAACAGCGGGGTTCCCAATACATTGTATCCTATGGGAGCTATGCCGGGACCGGCGGAAAACGACGTAACAGCCGGGAAAACGCAGCAGTGAGGAACGTAACAGCGGGGTTCTACTGTATTATGTTTCTCGGCGAAGAGCCGCTTTTTGACGCAAAATCAGTCCTTGGCTTTTTAAAAGATGTAGTATTGAATATTTTTAGCCCAACAAGTTCATAGCGCATCCTCTGTCCAGAAGATGCCGCTGTGATAGCAGCTTTCAATGAGCCCATGCCTCCATGCCCTTGTTTTAAGGGCTCTGCCGAGGCACTAGTGCTCCACGTGAAGTTTTTATTTGATATTCTTATTATTTTTAATGAATTTTATGTCTCCATAGCACACATCATTTGTTATTGCCATAATTTTACTCTATGTATATCTTACGCACTTACAGCGACTGTTTTTAGGCCCATTTACAGCCACGTCACATCTGTTTTATCCACACTGCGTAATGCACAGTTTATTATCATCGCTCTGGCGCTCTTTGGCCACATCTGGCCCTTGCGCCAATAAACTCCACTAATCATCATCACTCAATCACTGATCCCGTTAATGGACAGGCAGTCGCCGGGCAGGTTCCAAGGGCTGACTTATCGGCCCAGCGAAACGCACCACGAAAGCACACACAATTTAAATGTAGGTCCTTTTAGTGCGCCAACAAATGCCGGTTGTGGTCCAAAGCAAGAGTTAGAGCCAAGAGTTGACAACACAAAGAAAGTACAGTATAGACCGCTTATAACGTAAGTCGCCGGAGTCGCGAATATCCGCACTATAAGCGGTACCGCACTATAACCAAAACAACCTTCTACAAAGGCTGCACTTGCGCAAAACGTGTTGAGCATGTAGCCTCGCGTGTCCGATAATCAACATATGCGATTTGGGGCGCTTACAACCACTTAAATCTCCGAATGTTCAAAAATTAACAGCCAAAGACACGCATTGCCAACGAAATGGACACGGGGGAAAAAAGCAAACAAAACAAAGTGCTTTCGCGGAAATTCGCCCACTACGTTTCAGGCCACCTCGAGGTATGTGCATTACACAGAAACCATGTCGAATCGCGACCGAAATTTCACGTGCTGAGCGGTACCGATCGATTTCACGGGCGCGCACGCGATGCCCAAGACATTGCAATCGAATCCGGAACCACCATTCGAGAGTTGCATGTGCCAACCATGCCGTTTTCATTAACGATATGATTCTCTTCCCTTCAAGTGCAGCCATCGCAAAAAGTTTCGTTGATTCCGCACCAAACCGCAACTTTCATCTCCCGCGACCGCTACCGAAAAGCAACTAACGCTGATTAGGCCTAGCGTGTGGTTCAGCATGTTGTCGTGGCAAGTTTCTCCAAGACAACATGAAGATCGGACGTCGAAAAGATCGCACTCAAGCACTAACCCAAGAACAGCGCGCATGATACGAAGTTTGTGCGGTTTATGTTCGCGGCTGGGAGATCAACGGCGACAAAAGCCCACCAAGCTCGTTTAAGTCCGCGCACTGGCAGAAAAGGCGAAAGCTCGCGTCATGAAGCCGCAAAACTTTTCAATTTGCGGACGAGGTAGCAAACGCGATATCTGTAGCAAGTGTGATAACGACGACGCTTTTCCCAGCAGGAAATTTACTTTAAAGCGCACTTGATGAGGACGCGATCGTACGTTCCACGCGTAACGCGCTGCCGGCAAGCGGCCGCGGAGCCTTGCCGCCGCCGGTGCAAAGGCTACTCCGTCGCCTAGGCAACCACCATCCTTCCCCACTCGGCGAGCCCGCACAGCGCTGCCGCGGTCTTTTTCCTCCCTCCGCTTCTCGTTCGTTCACTGTGCGTGCCCTCGCCCTTCGTAACGACCTCGTCGCTCCCTCCCCAGCGGCGTACCTCCTTTGAGAACCGCACTCGCTACCGCGTTTGTCAGAAATATTTTCTCGCAACCGCATTATAAACGGTATTTCATCTTGGAGGACTGCATAATAAGCGGTATGCGTATACATGCGGTTCTATGGGAGGGTAAACGGGAGTCGAAAAAGACCGCATTATAACCGGTCCTGCACTATATGCGGTTACGTTATAAGTAGGGTTGTTCGTTTTAGGGTAAAACCCGATTTTACCCGATTCTTGCACCCCGAACAAGTTTCAGGAGAATCGGGTTAAACCCGATTTCTCCCCGAATAAACCTCCCTGTAGCGATCTGCACAATCGTGAGTTGCTGCTAACTCGTGTTGATGCTCTTCCCCTTCTCTTCTCACCACTACCTGTCTCCTTTGTCACCCCTTTCTCCTCTCTAATCTTTACATCCCCTCTCCTCTGCACGCACATGCGTGAGAGCGTACATGCACCCCCCCCCCTCCTAAAAAAATGCTTGCAGAAGAAAGTGGGAAACACGTTTGAGGCCGGCCACGCTTCGAGTACATTGTGAACAAATTTAGGGTGAAAGAAAAGCAAAGAAATCTGCCCCTTTGCCCACTGCAGATTAGTCTCGGGTATGTGCACCTGCTTCCAAGAATTTCACGCGGAAGGGACGGGTGACCAGTCGGTGGGGGAGAGATTGAGCGACGAAGAAGCCAGCCATACCCTCCCCCAGCGTCCAACCCCGCGCGAACGCCCCTCACTCTCTCGCGCGACACGAGACGAGACGCATATCGCCATCCTCACTTAGCATTACCAGGCGCGTCTTGTGAGCGCAAAGCCACCGTCGCGGACATAAGGCGGCACCGGAAACTTCAGCGTGGAGATGGGAAGAAAACGAAAGACACTGGATGACTGGTGTAAAGAACATGATCTCCAGATCGCAACGAAAGACAGTGAAGGCACCCGCACTTTAGTGTGCAAATATTGCAACACCGAGATGGTCACCGATCCAGCGAAGAAGCCCTACGACCGAATTCGTGAGCATCTAATGTCATCTCGTCATAAGAAGTTCAAGACGGCTTCCAAGGAAGCTGAGACTGCGGGAACGTCTCAGCAGACGCTTTTTGATATGTCCTGTAGACAGCGTGCGAAAGAAACTGAAGCGGACGGCGTTATCCATGACTTTGTTCGTGCCCTAGCGTACAGCGGAATAAGCATGCACCAGGCGGACGGACCGCTGGGAGACTTCGCACGCAAATACTGCAAGGCCGCGAAGACCATGCCAACAGGACAAAGACTTCGGCTGAAATACCTGAAAGAAGCTTTTGACAAGGACATGGAGAAAATCCGCGATGATATGCGAGATGTGAAAGTGAGCGTCATCGTCGATGAATCCCCAGACATCACTGGTGTGCCTACCATCAACACTCTCCTGTGCTACTATAGCCAGAAAAACGTGAAGAAGCACGTTGTTCTGGTCGACGTCGACAGGGTAAATGCATCGAACAGTTACACGGTGGCCAGCGCAGTTAGCAAGGCACTCCTGACGGTTGGCAAGACGTGGAAAGACGTTGTGGCAGTAGCCACAGACTCAGCGGAGTACATGCGAAAGATGGTTCGAGAAATCTGTCAGGCTGAAGGGATCCAAATCTTGCATGTGAAAGATATTGCACACCTTATTCATGTGAGTGTTGACCATGCCATTTCTTTACCATGCATGTCTGATGTTCGATCCGTAGTGATCAAGTTTGGAGCGTTATTTAAGCACGCTAACAAGCTTTACCAAAAGTACACTGAAATTTGTTCTTCTAATGGCCTCTTTGGACCTGACATTAAGAAGCCACCTTCTGTTGTCCCGAATCGATGGCAAAGCTTCTACAAGGCACTTGTGGTAGTCGTAGAAATGTGGAGCTCGTTAACAGAACTTGCTGAAAGCTCGCATGATAGCAGCAAAGCGGAAGCTATTCGAGGGATACTTTCTGAAAAAGAAGTTGTTTATGCGAAAGGCAATCTTGATGAGAGATGCACTCGGCCCACTTTTGGAAGCCCAGAAAACGCTTGAAAGTGGGAAGCTTTTGATGCCCAGCTTTGATCACCTGGTAAACGTGAAGCTGCAGCAGATTGTCGGGGAGCTTTCGGCGATGATCGGTAAAAGCGATCAGGCCAAAGCTGTTTTGTCTATGTTACCCAAGCGCAGCGCTAATTTAGTAAAAACATGTTCTGAAGAGTTCTGCACGAAACTCGCCACAAAATGGCGCTGCACTCTTGGACGGAACGTCTCAGAAAAAGAGGAAAACCAGCTAACTTTGTGGAAGTTGGGAGCCGTCCTTGATCCGTTTCAGAAGCGTCTGCTGGGGCAGTCATTTGAGGACTACCGACCTCTGTTCATGTCCGTAACCGACAATGTAGATTCCCTTAATGACGAGTTCAACCAGTATTTGCTGGAAGCGAGCCCCACAAACCCAGCTGTCGAACTAATCGAGTATTGGCATGACTCTACTTCTCGCTACCCAAGGCTTGCAAAAGCTGCACTGACATTGTTGTGCCTAGCTAATGGTAGCTGTGATGTGGAGAGAACTTTCTCCCAGCTGAGATATGTTCAACGACCGGACAGATCTCGAATGGAGACTGACATGTTGCGCATGCAGATGATAATGTATGTCAACAAGGACGTGTAAAAAATCGATGACCAGATTTTCGAGAATAAAATGTATAATTTCTAAGAGTCAATGTTTACTGATTCATTCATTTTCAAACACCACTGATTCATTTTCAAACAAACACAAAATTTCGGGTAGTATACTGTATTTGCTATAATACTCTGGTGTCTGTCCCAATTACCAGCTTGAAACACCAAATTTAACGTGTTATACTTAAAAAGCCCGTGATACGTTTTGATAAGCTCAGTGTAAGTTCTGATAAGTACAACCGTATATTTAACCCGAAAAAACCCGAAGTAAGGAATGGTTTCGCAAAAAAACAGATTTTTCCCCGAATATCAGTTTGAAAAATACCGCCCGATTTTTACCCCCCGAATTTGAAAAAATATAAAACCCGAAAACGAACAACCCTAGTTATAAGTGGTCTGCACTGTATATTCTCAGTTAAGGCAGTACAAGCATCACGCAAACATCCACACTCGGCTGGTACAGTCGACGTCCGATTTCCCGGACGCCCGAAATTCCGGACATGCCCGATTTCCCGGACTCATCTGTGGCACCGTCAAGTTCCCCGTAGAGTCAATGTATTAAAAAGTCAGAAATTCCGGACGCTTATAGCCTTTGCCATCCGATTTCCCGGACTTTTTTACTGTCAACCACCGACCCAAAGTCACCACCGACGCCGCCAGTTTGGTTGTTTTCATTTTCATATCCTTGAACCCACCATACTCGCATCGCAGGTGTGGCCAGCAGCGCCGCCGCACCGCGCCGCGGCTGCCGTAACCTCGAAACCGCACGTGTCAATCCGTTGCCAGCCGTAGCTTAGCCAAGCCAAACCTCACTGTGTTCGTTTACGTGTTGTTTTGTCAGCTGTGCCAGCTCTGCAGTCGTGTCTGCGGTTGATCGTTTGCTGCTGTGCGCTACCTTCAGTGATCACGTTTCCCGACCTTCAGCATCCACCGAGTTCCTAGCTGTTTCGTGCTGCGCTTTTCGTCGAGCGGATTCGCCGTTTACAGCAATGGCACCGACTGCTCTTTCGTCTTCGTCTGCGCCTTCGAAGCGCACAAAGCCACCTCGTAGGCTCACGATGACGAACTGCCATCCGCGGACGTTGCCTTCGACAATCTGCGCGCTAGCGGCGTGTTCATTCCAGCCGAGAACCCTTGAGGGCTTCGCCGACGCTGACAAAGACCTCGAGCTATGTGCGGAGTTGACCGATGACGAAATCATTCATCAAGTTATGGTGAATTCCAATGACTCTGACACCGAGAACGAAGAGCCAGCTCCTACACAGCCAACGAGCTCGGAGTTGACGCGAGCACTGATGACACTGTCATTGGTGTACAGCGGCAACATGACGTTGACTGAAATTGAGGCAGACATAATCGCGGGCAAGCGGACCGTGCAAAAGAAAATAAGCGACTTCTTTGCGCCCAAGTGCTGACCTATGAGGTAGTGCCGG